>NW_025751434.1:0-15342 GCF_021184085.1 Oncorhynchus gorbuscha
ATAGCAATCAAATAACTAGTCACAGCAGTCAGATTCTAAACGGATACACAACAAAATTGTTATGCAGGTGAATGAGGACCCAAAAGCGACTTAACGGAAACAGAGTCTTTATTCCAGTCTTAAACAAAAGCGATAATCCTGGATATTATCTAGGCAAATGCAAAAACAGGAAAACTGAAATCCACTCGTCAGTAGAGAGGAATGACTGGAGACGCGACCACAGACTGCAGGTCGTCGGAAGGCACCGCCGTAGCTGACATTGGACACCTGCTCACACGCAGCATCTGAAGAAGGTAAAACACGACAGGGCGGAACAAGGACACAGAACAGCGAACATGATACAAGGATCCACAAGGACAGAAGCGGAAAACAGAGGGAGAAATAGGGACTCTAATCAGAGGGCAAAATAGGGACAGTGTGAAAAGAGTAAATGAGGTAGTTAGGAGAATGAGGAACAGCTGGGAGCAGGAACGGAACGATAGAGAGAGAGAGCGAGAGAGGGAGAGAGGGAGGGGGAGAGAGAGGGATAGAAAGAGGGAAAGAACCTAATAAGACCAGCAGAGGAAACGAATAGAAGGGAAGCACAGAGACAAGACATTATAATCAATGACAAAACATGACAGTACCCCCCACTCACCGAGCGCCTCCTGGCGCACTTCGAGGAGGAACCCTGGCGGCAACGGAGGAAATCATCAATCAACGAACGGTCCAGCACGTCCAAGATGGAACCCAACTCCTCTTCTCAGGACCGTAACCTCCCAATCCACTAAGTACTGGTGACCACGTCCCCGAGAACGCATGTCCATGATCTTCCGTACCTTGTAAATAGGTGCACCCCGACAAGGATGGGGGAAGACCTAACGGGGCGCGAAGAAAAGGCTTGGACACAGGAGACATGGAAGACAGGGTGGACGCGACGAAGATGTCGCGGAAGAAGCAGTCGCACAGCGACAGGATTGACGACCTGAGAGACACGGAACGGACCAATGAACCGCGGAGTCAACTTGCGAGAAGCTGTCGTAAGGGGAAGGTTACGAGTGGAAAGCCACACTCTCTGACCGCAACAATACCTAGGACTCTTAATCCTACGTTTATTGGCGGCTCTCACAGTCTGCGCCTGTAACGGCAAAGTGCAGACCTGACCTCCTCCAGGTGCGCTCACAACGTTGGACAAAAAAGCCTGAGCGGAGGGAACGCTGGACTCGGCGAGCTGGGACGAGAACAGAGGGAGGCTGGTACCCAAGACTACTCTGAAACGGAGATAGCCCGGTAGCAGACGAAGGAAGCGAGTTGTGAGCGTATTCTGCCCAGGGGAGCTGTTCTGCCCAAGACGCAGGGTTTCAAAAGAAAGGCTGCGTAATATGCGACCAATCGTCTGATTGGCCCTTTCTGCTTGACCGTTAGACTGGGGATGAAAACCGGAAGAGAGACTGACGGAAGCACCAATCAAACGACAGAACTCCCTCCAAAACTGTGACGTGAATTGCCGGGCCTCTGTCTGAAACGGCGTTAACGGGAGGCCATGAATTCTGAACACATTCTCAATGATGATTGTGCCGTGCCTCCTTAGCGGAAGGAAGCTTGGCGAGGGGAATGAAATGTGCCGCCTTAGAGAACCTATCGACAACCGTAAGAATCACAGTCTTCCCGAGACGAAGGCAGACCGGTAATAAAGTCTAAGGCGATGTGAGACCATGGTCGAGAAGGAATGGGAAGCGGTCTGAGACGACCGGCAGGAGGAGAGTTACCCTGACTTAGTCTGCGCAGTCCGAACAAGCAGCCACGAAACGCGCGCGTGTCACGTCCTGGAGTAGGCCACCAAAACCGCTGGCGAATAGAAGCAAGCGTACCCCGAACGCTGGGGTGGCCAGCTAACTCTGGCAGAGTGAGCCCACTGAAGAACAGCCAGACGAGTAGAGACAGGAAACTAAAAGAAGGTTACTAGGACAAGCGCGCGGCGACGCAGTGTGAGTGAGTGCTTGCTTTACCTGTCTCTCAATTCCCCAGACAGTCAACCCGACAATACGCCCTTCAGGGAGGATGGACCTTATCGTCAGAATGGAAGCGCTGGGATAGAATGGCTCCCACGCCCACCTCTGAAGCGTCAACCTCGACAATGAATTGTTTAGTGACGTCAGGAGTAACAAGGATAGGAGCGGATGTAAAACGCTTCTTGAGGAGATCAAAAGCTCCTGAGGCGGAACCGGACCATAAAGCACGTCTTGACAGAAGTAAGAGCTGTGAGAGGGGCAGCAACTTGACCGAAATTACGAATGAAACGCCGATAGAAATTAGCGAAACCTAGAAAGCGCTGCAACTCGACACGTGACTTTGGAATGGGCCAATCACTGACAGCCTGAACCTTAGCGGGATCCATCTGAATGCCTTCAGAGGAAATAACAGAACTGAGAAATGTGACAGAGGAGACATGAAAGGCGCACTTCTCAGCCTTCACGTAGAGACAATTCTCTAAAAGGCGCTGGAGTACACGTCGAACGTGCTGAACATGAATCTCGAGTAAGGGTGAAAAAATCAGGATATCGTCAAGGTAGACGAAAACAAAGATGTTCAGCATGTCTCTCAGTACATCATTAACTAATGCCTGAAAGACAGCTGGAGCATTAGCGAGACCGAACGGCAGAACCCGGTATTCAAAATGCCCTAACGGAGTGTTAAACGCCATTTTCCACTCGTCCCCCTCTCTGATGCGCACGAGATGGTAAGCGTTACGAAGGTCCAACTTAGTAAAGAACCTGGCTCCCTGCAGAATTTCGAAGGCTGACGACATAAGGGGAAGCGGATAACGATTCTTAACCGTTATGTCATTCAGCCCTCGATAATCCACGCAGGGGCGCAGAGTACCGTCCTTCTTCTTAACAAAAAAAAAACCCGCTCCGGCGGGAGAGGAAGAAGGCACCACGGTACCGGCGTCGAGAGAAACAGACAAATAATCTCGAGAGCCTTACGTTCGGGGAGCCGACAGAGAGTATAGTCTACCCCGATGGGGAGTGGTCCCGGAAGGAGATCAATACAACAATCATACGACCGGTGAGGAGGAAGGGAGTTGGCTCTGGACCGACTGAAGACCGTGCGCAGATCATGATATTCCTCCGGCACTCCTGTCAAATCACCAGGTTCCTCCTGAGAAGAGGGGACAGAAGAAACAGGAGGGATAGCAGACATTAAACACTTCACATGACAAGAAACGTTCCAGGATAGGATAGAATTACTAGACCAATTAATAGAAGGATTATGACATACT
This sequence comes from Oncorhynchus gorbuscha, assembly GCF_021184085.1. Classification (NCBI taxonomy): domain Eukaryota; kingdom Metazoa; phylum Chordata; class Actinopteri; order Salmoniformes; family Salmonidae; genus Oncorhynchus; species Oncorhynchus gorbuscha. The sequence continues at coordinate 3,263 of NW_025751434.1, forward strand.
AGCCAGGGATGACCCAAAACAACAGGTGTAAAAGGTGAACGAAAAATCAAAAAGGAAATGGTCTCACTGTGGTTACCAGATACTGTGAGGGTTAAAGGTAGTGTCTCACATCTGATACTGGGGAGAAGACTACCATCTAAGGCGAACATGGGAGTGGGCTTCCCTAACTGTCTGAGAGGAATGTCATGTTTCCGAGCCCATGCTTCATCCATAAAACAACCCTCAGCCCCAGAGTCTATCAAGGCACTGCAGGAAGCAGCCGAATCGGTCCAGCGTAGATGGACCGACAAGGTAGTACAGGCAAGACATGATAATCAATGACAAAACATGACAAAAATTGGTAGAAGACCTGAGAACTACGAAACCTGAGAACTACGAGGCCTGTGTACTAAGAGACCTGGGAACTACGAGACCTGAGAACTATGAGGCCTGAGAACTACGAGGCCTGTGAACTACGAGGCCTGTGAACTACGAGGCCTGAGAACTAAGAGACCTGGGAACTAAGAGACCTGAGAACTAAGAGCCCTGAGAACTATGAGGCCTGAGAACTACGAGGCCTGAGAACTAAGAGACCTAGGAATACCTAGGATAGGATAAGTAATCCCTCTCACCCCCCCCCCCTTTAAGATTTAGATGCACTATTGTAAAGTGACTGTTCCACTGGATGTCATAAGGTGAATGCACCAATTTGTAAGTCGCTCTGGATAAGAGCGTCTGCTAAATGACTTAAATGTTAAATGTAAATGTTAGAACTATGAGGCCTGAGAACTACGAGGCCTGTGTACTAAGAGACATGGGAACTACGAGGCCTGAGAACTACAAGGCCTGAGAACTACGAGGCCTGAGAACTACGAGGCCTGAGAACTAAGAGACCTGAGAACTACGAGGCCTGAGAACTACGAGGCCTGTGTACTAAGAGACCTGGGAACTACGAGGCCTGAGAACTATGAGGCCTGAGAACTACGAGGCCTGAGAACTACGAGGCCTGAGAACTACGAGGCCTGAGAACTATGGAGAGGGAGGGAGAGAGAGGAGGAAGGGTGGGAGGGAAGGGAGTGAGGGGAGGAGAGAAAGGGAGGGAGAGGAGTGAGAGGTTGATGGAGACAGCTCTACAGACCAGGAGGAGAGAGAGACAGGTGTAGAGAGAGTGAGGAGGAGAGGATACAGGTGGAGAGAGAAGGAGGAGGAGAAGATACAGGTGGAGAGAGAAGGAGGAGGAGAAGATACAGGTGGAGAGAGAAGGAGGAGGAGAAGATCCAGGTGGAGAGAGAGGGAGGAGGGGAAGAGAGAGAGACAGGTGGAGAGAGGGAGGAGGGGAAGAGAGAGAGACAGGTGGAGAGAGGGGGATGAGAAGAGAGAGAGACAGGTGGAGAGAGGGAGGAGGGGAAGAGAGAGAGACAGGTGGAGAGAGGGGGAGGAGAAGAGAGAGAGACAGGTGGAGAGAGGGAGGAGGGGAAGAGAGAGAGACAGGTGGAGAGAGGGGGATGAGAAGAGAGAGAGACAGGTGGAGAGAGGGAGGGGGAAGAGAGAGACAGGTGGAGAGGGGGGATGAGAAGAGAGAGACAGGTGGAGAGAGGGAGGAGGGGAAGAGAGAGACAGGTGGAGAGGGAGGAGGAGGGGAAGGAGAGAGAGACAGGTGGAGAGAGGGAGGAGGGGAAGAGAGAGAGACAGGTGGAGAGAGGGGGATGAAGAGAAGACAGGTGGAGAGAGGGAGGAGGGGAAAGAGAGAGAGACAGGTGGAGAGAGGGGATGAGAAGAGAGAGAGACAGGTGGAGAGGGAGGAGGAAGAGAGAGAGAGACAGGTAGAGAGAGGGGGGAGAAGGAGAGACAGGTGGAGAGAGGGAGGGGAAGAGAGAGAGACAGGTGGAGAGAGGGGATGAGAAGAGAGAGATAGTGGAGAGAGCGAGGATGGGAAGAGAGAGACAGGTGGAGAGAGGGAGGAGGGGAAGAGAGAGAGAGAGACATTGGAGCGAGGGAAGAGTGGGGAGAAGAGAGAGAGACAGGTGGAGAGAGGAGGAGGGGAAGAGAGAGAGACAGGTGGAGAGAGGGAGGAGGGAAGAGAGAGACAGGTGGAGAGAGGGGGGATGAGAAAGAGAGAGACAGGTGGAGGGAGGGAGGAGGGGAAGAGAGGAGAGACAGGTGGAGAGAGGGGATGAGAAGAGAGAGAGACAGGTGGAGAGAGGAGGAGGGGAAGGGAAGAGAGACAGGTGGAGAGGGGGGATGAGAAGAGAGAGAGACAGGTGGAGAGAGGAGGGAGGGGAGAAGAGAGAGACAGGTGGGAGAGGGGGATGAGAAGAGAGAGAGACGGGTGGAGAGAGGGAGGAGGGGAAGAGAGAGAGACAGGTGGAGGGGAGGAGAAGAGAGAGAGACAGGTGGGAGAGAGGGAGGAGGGAAGAGAGAGAGACAGGGTGGGAGAGAGGGAGGAGGGGAAGAGAGAGAGACAGGTGGAGAGGGGAGGGGAGGGGAAGAGAGAGAGACAGGTGGAGAGAGGGGGATGAGAAGAGAGAGACAGGTGGAGAGAGGAGGAGGGGGAGAGAGAGACAGGTGGAGAGAGGGGAGGAGAAAGAGAGAGACAGGTGGAGAGAGGGGGAGGGAGAGGAGAGACAGGTGGGAGAGAGGGATGAGAAGAGAGAGACAGGTGGAGGGAGGGAGGAGGGGAAGAGAGAGAGAGACAGGTGGAGAGAGGGGGATGAGAAGAGAGAGAGACAGGTGGAGAGAGGGAGGAGGGGAGGAGAGAGAGACAGGTGGAGAGAGGGAGGAGGGGAAGAGAGAGACAGGTGGAGAGAGGGGGATGAGAAGAGAGAGAGACAGGTGGAGAGAGGGAGGAGGGGAAGAGAGAGAGACAGGTGGAGAGAGGGGGAGGAGAAGAGAGAGAGACAGGTGGAGAGAGGGAGGAGGGGAAGAGAGAGACAGGTGGAGAGAGAGGGAGGAGGGGGGAAAGAGAGAGAGAGAGACAGTGGAGAGAGGGAGGAGGAAGGAAGAGAGAGAGACAGGTGGGAGAGGGGGATGAGAGAGAGAGAGACAGGTGGAGAGAGGGAGGAGGGGAAGAGAGAGAGACAGGTGGAGAGAGGGGGAGGGAGAAGAGAGAAGACAGGTGGAGAGAGGGAGGAGGGGAAGAGAGAGAGACAGGTGGAGAGAGGGGATGAGAAGAGAGAGATAGGTGGAGAGAGGAGGAGGGAAGAGAGAGAGACAGGTGAGAGTGGGAGGAGGGGAAAGAGAGGAGAGACAGGTGGGAGAGAAGAGGAGAGAGAGAGACAGGTGGAGAGAGGGGGAGGGGAAGAGAGAGAGACAGGTGGAGAGAGGGAGGAGGGGAAAGAGAGAGACAGGTGGAGAGGGGGATGAGAAGAGGAGAGATCCAGGTGGAGGGGGAGGGAGGAGGGAGGAGAGAGACAGGTGGAGAGGAGGATGAGAGAAGAGAGAGACAGGTGGGAGAGGGAGGAGGAAGAGAGAGACAGGTGGAGAGAGGGAGAGGAGAGAGAGGGGGATAGAGGGGAGGAGGGGAAGAGAGAGACAGGTGGAGGGGGGAGAGAGACGGGTGGAGAGAGGAGGAAGAGAGAGAGACAGGTGGAGAGAGGGAGGAGGAGGGAGAGAGGTGGAGAAGGAAGAGGAGAAAGACAGGTGGAGAGAGGAGGAGGGGAAGAGAGAGAGACAGGTGGAGGAGGGAGGAGGGGGAAGAGAGAGGTGGAGAGAGGGGATGAGAGAGAGAGACAGGTGGAGGGAGAGGGAGGAGGTGGAAGAGAGAGAGAGACAGGTGGAGGGAGAGGGAGAGAGGGAGGAGGGGGATGAGAAGAGAGAGAGACAGGTGGAGGAGGGAGGAGGGAAGAGAGAGACGGGTGGAGGGGAAGAGAGAGAGACAGGTGGATGGAGAGAGGAGGTGGAGGAGGGAAGGAGAGAGAGACAGGGTGGAGAGAGTGAGGAGGTGGAGCAAAGAGCAAGAGAGAGACAGGTGGAGAGAGGAGGAGGAGAAGAGAGAGAGACAGGTGGAGAGAGGGAGGAGGGAAGAGAGAGAGACAGGTGGAGAGAGGAGGAGGAGGAGAAGAGAGAGAGACAGGTGGAGAGAGGAGGAGGAGAAAGAGAGAGACAGGTGGAGAGAGGAGGAGGAGAAGAGGGACAGGTGGGAGGGGAGGGAGAGAGAGAGACAGGTGGAGAGAGGGAGGAGGGGAAGAGAGAGAGACAGGTGGAGAGGGAGGAGGAGAAGAGAGAGAGACAGGTGGAGGAGAGAGGAGGGGAGAGAGAGAGAGACAGGTGGGAGAGACTAGTGGAGGAGGAAGAAGAGAGAGAGACAGGTGGAGAGAGGAGGAGGAGAAGAGAGAGAGACAGGTGGAGAGAGGAAGAGGAGAAGAGAGAGAGACAGGTGGAGCGAGGAGGAGGAGAAGAGAGAGAGACAGGTGGAGAGAGGGAGGAGGAGAAGAGAGAGAGACAGGTGGAGAGAGGGAGGAGGGGAAGAGAGAGAGACAGGTGGAGAGAGGAGGAGAGAAAGAGACTGGTGGAGAGAGGGAGGAGGAGAAGAGAGAGAGACAGGTGGAGAGAGGGAGGAGGGGAAGAGAGAGAGACAGGTGGAGAGAGGAGGAGAGAAAGAGACAGGTGGAGCGAGGAGGAGGAGAAGAGAGAGAGACAGGTGGGAGAGAGGAGGAGGAGAAAGAGAGAGACTGGTGGAGCGAGGAGGAGGGGAAGAGAGAGAGACAGGGTGGAGACAGGTGGAGAGAGGGGAGGGGAAGAGAGACAGGTGGAGAGAGTGGAGAGAGGAGGAGGTGGGGAGAAGAAGAGAGAGACAGGTGGGAGAGAGAGACAGGTGGAGGAGGAAGAGAGAGAGACAGGTGGAGAGAGAGGAGGGAAAGAGAGAGAGACAGGTGGAGAGAGGTGGAGAGAGGAGGGGAAGAGAGAGACAGGTGGAGAGAGGGAGGAGGGGAAGAGAGAGAGACAGGTGGAGAGAGGAGGAGGAGAAGAGAGAGACAGGTGGAGAGAGGAGGACAGGTGGAAGAGGAGGAGGAGAAGACAGAGACAGGTGGAGAGAGGGAGGAGGGGGAAGAGAGAGAGACAGGTGGAGAGAGGGAGGAGGAGAAGACAGAGAGACAGGTGGAGAGAGGGAGGAGGGGGAAGAGAGAGAGACAGGTGGAGAGAGGGGAAGGGAGGAGGTGGGAAGAGAGAGAGACAGGTGGGAAGAGGGTGGAGAGAGAGAGACAGGTGGAGAGAGAGGGAGAGAGAGAGACAGGTGGAGAGAGGGAGGAGGAGAAGAGAGAGAGACAGGTGGGAGAGAGGGGAAGAAGACAGGTGGAGAAGAGAGAGAGAGACAGGTGGAGAGAGGAAGGGGAAGAGAGAGAGACAGGTGGGAGAAGAGAGAGAGACAGGTGGAGAAGGGGAAGAGAGAGACAGACAGGTGGAGAGAGGGAGGAGGGGAAGAGAGAGAGACAGGTGGAGAGAGGAGGAGGGGAAAGAGAGAGACAGGTGGGAGAGAGGGAGGAGGTGGGAAGAGAGAGAGACAGGTGGAGAGAGGAGAGGAGAAGAGAGAGAGACAGGTGGAGCGAGGAGGAGGGGAAGAGAGAGAGACAGGTGGAGAGAGAGGAGGAGGGGGAAGAGAGAGAGACAGGTGGAGAGAGGGAGGGAGGGGAGAAGAGAGAGAGACAGGTGGAGAGACAGGTGGGAAGAGAGAGAGAGGGAGAAGACAGGTGGAGAGAGAGAGGGAGGGGAAGAGAGAGAGACAGGTGGAGAGAGGGGGATGAGAAAGAGAGAGACAGGTGGAGAGAGAGGAGGAGGAGGGGAAGAGAGAGAGAGGAGAAGAGAGGAGAGGGAGGAGGGGAGAAAGAGAGAGAGACTGGTGGAGAGAGGAGGAGGGAGAAGAGAGAGAGAGAGGTGGAGAGAGGAGGAGGGAGAAGAGAGAGAGACAGGTGGAGAGAGGGAGGAGGGAGAAAGAGAGAGACAGGTGGAGCGAGGGAGGAGGGGAAGAGAGAGAGACAGGTGGAGAGAGGGAGAGGGAAGAAGAGAGACAGGTGGAGGAAGAGGAGGAGGGGAAGAGAGAGAGATACAGGTGGAGAGAGGGAGGAGGGGAAGAGAGGAGGAGAGACAGGTGGAGAGAGGGAGCACAGAGGGGAAGGTGGAGAGAGAGGAGACAGAGAAGAGGTGGAGAGAGACAGGTGGGAGAAGAGACAGGTGGAGAGAGGGAGAGAGACAGGACAGGTGAAGAGAGAGAGACAGGTGGAGAGAGAGAGAGACAGGTGGAGAGAGGAAGAGGAGAAGAGAGAGAGACAGGTGGAGAGAGGAGGATGAGAAGAGAGAGAGACAGGTGGAGAGAGGAGGAGGGGAAGAGAGAGAGACAGGTGGAGCGAGGAGGAGGAGAAGAGAGAGAGACAGGTGGAGAGAGGAGGATGAGAAGAGAGAGAGACAGGTGGAGAGACAGAGGGAAGAGACAGAGACAGGTGGAGACGAGGAGAGAGGAGACAGAGAGAGAGACAGGTGGAGAGACAGGACAGATAGGAGACAGGGAAGAGAGAGAGACAGGTGATAGAGACAGAGAGACAGAGACAGATAGGAAGAGAGAGAGACAAAAGGTGGAGAGATTGGAGGAGTGAAAAAGAGGAGACAGGTGGAGAGAGGAGGAGGGGAAGAGAAGAGAGACATCTGGAATGTTAGGATTGACATCTGGAGAGAGACAGGTGGATAAAGATGGAGGCGTAAGAGAGAGAGACAGGTGGAGAGAGGGAGGGATAACTTTGGGAAGAGAGAGAGACAGGTGGAAATGAGGGAGTGTTGTTGGGGCCTATATTAATTCCATGTGTCTGTGGATGAGAGTGTGTGTAGGGGGTGGCAGGAGTAATCAGAGAGACAGTGGTTCCATGATGAGCTGTCATCACTCTGAGACAGGTGGTGGAGAGATGAAGACAGAACACACTTATTAGAAGAGAGAGAGAGAGGGAAACCAACCAGGAACTAACCAGGTGCTACCTAGTAGTCATCATGTAGAGTTAATATCTGATCTGTTGTTAAGGTACTTTACTTATAACAAGATGGGAGAGGGAGGAGGGGAAGAGAGAGAGAAGGTGGAGAGATAAAGAGGGGAGGAGGCTGGGAAGAGAGAGAGACAGGTGGAGGAGAGGAGGAGGGGATGGAGAGAGACAGGGGAGAGAGGAAGAGGAGGGAGAGAGAGGGATGGAGAGAGGAGGGGAGGAGAGAGAGACAGGTGGAGCGGGGATGGAGAGAGGGAGAGAGAGACTGGTGGAGAGAGGAAGATGGAGAAGGAGGGACAGGTGGAGAGAGGAGGAGAGGGAAGAGAGAGAGACAGGATGGAGAGAGGAGGGAGGAGAAGAGAGAGAGACAGGTGGAGAGAGGAAGAGGAGGAGAGAGAGAGACAGGAGGAGGAGGAGAGGAGAAGAGAGAGAGACAGGTGGAGAGAGGGAGGAGGATGAAGAGAGAGAGAGGGGTGGAGAGAGGAGGAGGAGGGGATGGAAGAGAGAGAGGAGACAGGTGGAGAGAGAGGGATGGATGAGAAGAGGGAGAGACAGGTGGAGAGAGGGAGGGAGAGAGGATGGAAGAGGGAGAGACAGGAGCGAGGGAGGAGGAGAAGAGAGGGAGAGGGATGGAGAGAGGAGGATGAGAAGAGAGAGAGAGGGATGGAGAGGGAGGGAGGAGAGGGATGGAGAGGGAGGGAGAGGGGGATGGAGAGAGGGAGAGAGACAGGATGGAGAGGGGGGAGGAGGGGAAGAGAGAGAGACAGGTGGAGAGAGGGAGGAGGGGAAGAGGGGGGATGAGAGACAGGAGGGAGAGGGGGAGGAGAAGAGAGAGAGACAGGTGGAGAGAGGATGGAGAGAAGAGAGAGAGACAGGTGGAGAGAGGGAGGAGAGGGATGGAGAGAGGAGAGAGAGGGGGAGCGAGGGATGGAGGAGAAGAGAGAGACAGGATGGAGAGAGGGAGGAGGGGAAGAGAGAGAGACAGGTGGAGAGAGGGAGGAAGAGGGGGAAGAGAGAGAGAGGGGGTGGAGAGAGGAGGGATGGAGGGGAAGAGAGAGAGAGACAGGTGGAGAGAGGAGGAGGAGAAGAGAGAGAGACAGGTGGAGAGAGGAGGATGAGAAGAGAGAGAGACAGGTGGAGAGAGGAGGAGGGGAAGAGAGAGAGACAGGTGGAGAGAGGGAGGAGGGGAAGAGAGAGAGACAGGTGGAGAGAGGGAGGAGGGGAAGAGAGAGAGACAGGTGGAGAGAGGGAGGAGGGGAAGAGAGAGAGACAGGTGGAGAGAGGAGGAGGAGAAGAGAGAGAGACAGGTGGAGAGAGGGAGGAGGGGAAGAGAGAGAGACAGGTGGAGAGAGGAGGAGGGAGAAGAGAGAGAGACAGGTGGAGAGAGGGAGGAGGGGAAGAGAGAGAGACAGGTGGAGAGAGGGAAGGAGGAGAAGAGAGAGAGACAGGTGGAGAGAGGAGGAGGAGAAGAGAGAGAGAGACAGGTGGAGAGAGGAGGAGGAGAAGAGAGAGAGACAGGTGGAGAGAGGGAGGAGGAGAAGAGAGAGAGACAGGTGGAGAGAGGGAGGAGGAGAAGAGAGAGAGACAGGTGGAGAGAGGAAGGAGGAGAAGAGAGAGAGACAGGTGGAGAGAGGGAGGAGGAGAAGAGAGAGAGACAGGAGAAGAGAGAGAGACAGGTGGAGAGAGGGAGGAGAAGAGAGAGAGACAGGTGGAGAGAGGGAGGAGAAGAGAGAGAGACAGGTGGAGAGAGGAGGAGGAGAAGAGAGAGAGACAGGTGGAGAGAGGGAGGAGAAGAGAGAGAGACAGGTGGAGAGAGGGAGGAGAAGAGAGAGAGACAGGTGGAGAGAGGGGGATGAGAGAGAGAGAGACAGGTGGAGAGAGGGAGGAGGAGAAGAGAGAGAGACAGGTGGAGAGAGGGAGGAGGAGAAGAGAGAGAGACAGGTGGAGAGAGGAAGGAGGAGAAGAGAGAGAGACAGGTGGAGAGAGGGAGGAGGAGAAGAGAGAGAGACAGGAGAAGAGAGAGAGACAGGTGGAGAGAGGGAGGAGAAGAGAGAGAGACAGGTGGAGAGAGGGAGGAGAAGAGAGAGAGACAGGTGGAGAGAGGAGGAGGAGAAGAGAGAGAGACAGGTGGAGAGAGGGAGGAGAAGAGAGAGAGACAGGTGGAGAGAGGGAGGAGAAGAGAGAGAGACAGGTGGAGAGAGGGAGGAGGAGAAGAGAGAGAGACAGGTGGAGAGAGGGAGGAGAAGAGAGAGAGACAGGTGGAGAGAGGAGGAGGAGAAGAGAGAGAGACAGGTGGAGAGAGGGAGGAGGAGAAGAGAGAGAGACAGGTGGAGAGAGGAGGAGGAGAAGAGAGAGAGACAGGTGGAGAGAGGGAGGAGAAGAGAGAGAGACAGGTGGAGAGAGGGAGGAGAAGAGAGAGAGACAGGTGGAGAGAGGAGGAGGAGAAGAGAGAGAGACAGGTGGAGAGAGGGAGGAGGAGAAGAGAGAGAGACAGGTGGAGAGAGGGAGGAGGAGAAGAGAGAGAGACAGGTGGAGAGAGGGAGGAGGAGAAGAGAGAGAGACAGGTGGAGAGAGGGAGGAGGGGAAGAGAGAGAGACAGGTGGAGAGAGGGAGGAGGGGAAGAGAGAGAGACAGGTGGAGAGAGGGAGGAGGAGAAGAGAGAGAGACAGGTGGAGAGAGGGAGGAGGAGAAGAGAGAGAGACAGGTGGAGAGAGGGAGGAGGAGAAGAGAGAGAGACAGGTGGAGAGAGGGAGGAGGGAAGAGAGAGAGACAGGTGGAGAGAGGGAGGAGGGGAAGAGAGAGAGACAGGTGGAGAGAGGGAGGAGGGGAAGAGAGAGAGACAGGTGGAGAGAGGGAGGAGGGGAAGAGAGAGAGACAGGTGGAGAGAGGGAGGAGGGGAAGAGAGAGAGACAGGTGGAGAGAGGGAGGAGGAGAAGAGAGAGAGACAGGTGGAGAGAGGAGGAGGAGAAGAGAGAGAGACAGGTGGAGAGAGGGAGGAGGAGAAGAGAGAGAGACAGGTGGAGAGAGGAGGAGAAGAGAGAGAGACAGGTGGAGAGAGGAGGAGGGGAAGAGAGAGAGACAGGTGGAGAGAGGAGGAGAAGAGAGAGAGACAGGTGGAGAGAGAGGAGGAGGAGAAGAGAGAGAGACAGGTGGAGAGAGGGAGGAGGAGAAGAGAGAGAGACAGGTGGAGAGAGGGAGGAGGGGAAGAGAGAGAGACAGGTGGAGAGAGGGAGGAGGAGAAGAGAGAGAGACAGGTGGAGAGAGGGAGGAGGAGAAGAGAGAGAGACAGGTGGAGAGAGGGAGGAGGAGAAGAGAGAGAGACAGGTGGAGAGAGGGAGGAGGAGAAGAGAGAGAGACAGGTGGAGAGAGGGAGGAGGAGAAGAGAGAGAGACAGGTGGAGAGAGGGGGATGAGAAGAGAGAGAGACAGGTGGAGAGAGGGAGGGGGGAAGAGAGAGAGACAGGTGGAGAGAGGAGGAGGAGAAGAGAAAGAGACTGGTGGAGAGAGGAAGAGGAGAAGAGAGAGAGACAGGTGGAGAGAGGAGGAGGGGAAGAGAGAGAGACAGGTGGAGAGAGGAAGAGGAGAAGAGAGAGAGACAGGTGGAGAGAGGAGGAGAAGAGAGAGAGACAGGTGGAGAGAGGAGGAGAAGAGAGAGAGACAGGTGGAGAGAGGAAGAGGAGAAGAGAGAGAGACAGGTGGAGAGAGGAGGAGGAGAAGAGAGAGAGACAGGTGGAGAGAGGAGGAGAAGAGAGAGAGACAGGTGGAGAGAGGAGGAGGAGAAGAGAGAGAGACAGGTGGAGAGAGGGAGGAGGGGAAGAGAGAGAGACAGGTGGAGAGAGGAGGAGGAGAAGAGAGAGAGACAGGTGGAGAGAGGGAGGAGGGGAAGAGAGAGAGACAGGTGGAGAGAGGAGGAGGAGAAGAGAGAGAGACAGGTGGAGAGAGGGAGGAGGGGAAGAGAGAGAGACAGGTGGAGAGAGGAAGGAGGAGAAGAGAGAGAGACAGGTGGAGAGAGGAGGAGGAGAAGAGAGAGAGACAGGTGGAGAGAGGGAGGAGGAGAAGAGAGAGAGACAGGTGGAGAGAGGGAGGAGGAGAAGAGAGAGAGACAGGTGGAGAGAGGGAGGAGGAGAAGAGAGAGAGACAGGTGGAGAGAGGAAGGAGGAGAAGAGAGAGAGACAGGTGGAGAGAGGGAGGAGGAGAAGAGAGAGAGACAGGAGAAGAGAGAGAGACAGGTGGAGAGAGGGAGGAGAAGAGAGAGAGACAGGTGGAGAGAGGGAGGAGAAGAGAGAGAGACAGGTGGAGAGAGGAGGAGGAGAAGAGAGAGAGACAGGTGGAGAGAGGGAGGAGAAGAGAGAGAGACAGGTGGAGAGAGGGAGGAGAAGAGAGAGAGACAGGTGGAGAGAGGGGGATGAGAGAGAGAGAGACAGGTGGAGAGAGGGAGGAGGAGAAGAGAGAGAGACAGGTGGAGAGAGGGAGGAGGAGAAGAGAGAGAGACAGGTGGAGAGAGGAAGGAGGAGAAGAGAGAGAGACAGGTGGAGAGAGGGAGGAGGAGAAGAGAGAGAGACAGGTGGAGAGGGAGGAGGGAGAGAGAGAGACAGGTGGAGAGAGGGAGGAGAAGAGAGAGAGACAGGTGGAGAGAGGGAGGGAGGAGAGAGAGAGACAGGTGGAGAGAGGGGAGGAGGAGAGAGAGAGAGACAGGTGGAGAGAGAGGAGGAGAAGAGAGAGAGACAGGTGGAGAGAGAGGAGGAGAAGAGAGAGAGACAGGTGGAGAGAGGAGGAGGAGAAGAGAGAGAGACAGGTGGAGAGAGGAGGAGGAAGAGAGAGAGACAGGTGGAGAGAGGGAGGAGAAGAGAGAGAGACAGGTGGAGAGAGGGAGGAGGGGAAGAGAGAGAGACAGGTGGAGAGAGGGGAGGAGGAGAAGAGAGAGAGACAGGTGGAGAGAGGGAGGAGGAGAAGAGAGAGAGACAGGTGGAGAGAGGGAGGAGGAAGAGAGAGAGACAGGTGGAGAGAGGGAGGAGGGAAGAGAGAGAGACAGGTGGAGAGAGGGAGGAGGAGAGAGAGAGAGACAGGTGGAGAGAGGGAGGAGGAGAGAGAGAGAGAGACAGGTGGAGAGAGGAGGAGGAGGAGAGAGAGAGAGACAGGT
>NW_025751435.1:0-15340 GCF_021184085.1 Oncorhynchus gorbuscha
TAGTGGTTTGCTGTAGTCTTGTAGTGGTTTGCTATAGTCTTGTAGTGGTTTGTTATAGTCTTGTGTAGTGGTTTGCTATAGTTCTAGTGGTTTGCTATAGTCTCAGTGGATTGTGGTGGTTTCATATAGTCCTAGTGGTTTGTTATAGTCTTGTAGTGGTTTGTTATAGTCTGTAGTGGTTTGTCATAGTCTTGTAGTGGTTTGCTATGGGGTCTTGTAGTGGTTTGCTATAGTCTTGTAGTGGTTTGTTATAAATCTCTGTGCAGTGGTTTCACAGTCTCTAGTGGTTTGTCATAGTCCTTGTAGTGGCTCATTACAGTCTCAGTGGCTCTTATTACAGTCTTGCAGTGGTCATTACAGTCCAGTGGTTTGCTATAGTCTTGTAGTGGTTTGCCATAGTCTTGTAGTGGTCTAGTTATAGTCTTGTAGTGGTTTAGTCTAGTGGCTTAGTCTTGTAGTGGTTTGTTATAGTCTTGTAGTGGTTTGCTATAGTCTTGTAGTGGTTTGCTTATAGTCTTGTAGTGGTCTTGTAGTGGTTTGTCTATAGTCTTGTAGTGGTTTGTTATAGTCTTGTAGTGGTTTGCTGTAGTCTTGTAGTGGCTTGCTATAGTCTTGTAGTGGCTTGCTATAGTCTTGTAGTGGTTTGTAGTGGTTTGCTATAGTCTCAGTAGTGGTTTGCTATAGTCTTGTAGTGGTTTGCTATAGTCTTGTAGTAGTTTGTAGTGGTTTGCTATAGTCTTGTAGTGGTTTGCTATAGTCTGTAGTGGTTTGCTATAGTCTTGTAGTGGTTTGCTATAGTCTTTGTAGTGGTTTGGTTATAGTCTTGTAGTGGTTTGCTATAGTCTTGTAGTGGTTTGCTGTAGTCTTGTAGTGGTTTGCTGTAGTCTTGTAGTGGTTTGCTATAGTATATATATATATATATGCATTTAGCAGACGCTTATCCAAAGGTCTTGTGTCATGTGTGCTTCTACGTATGGGTCTTGAACCCACTAGTGGTTACAAGCGCCATGCTCTTGTAGTGGTTTGTTGTAGTCTTGTAGTGGTTTGTGCAGTAGTTGTAGTGGTTTGCTATAGTCTTGTAGTGGTTTGCTATAGTCTTGTAGTGGTTTGCTGTAGTCTTGTAGTGGTTTGTTCTAGTGGTTTGTTATAGTCTTGTAGTGGTTTGCTATAGTCTTGTAGTGGTTTGTTGTAGTCTTGTAGTGGTTTGTTATAGTCTTGTAGTGGTTTAGTCTTGCAGTGGTTTGCTATAGTCTTGTAGTGGTTTGCTATAGTCTTGTAGTGGTTTGCAGTATAGTCTTGTAGTGGTTTGTAGTGGTTTACTGTAGTCTTGTAGTGGTTTGCTATAGTCTTGTAGTGGTTTGCTATAGTCTTGTAGTGGTTTGCTATAGTCTTGCAGTGGTTTGCTATAGTCTTGTAGTGTTTGCTATAGTCTTGTAGTGGTTTGTAGTAGTTTATTACAGTCCTAGTGGTTTGGCTATAGTCCTGTAGTGAGCCTGCCATGTCCTAGTAGTGGCTTCCATAGTCTCAGGTGTGGTTTGTCATAAATCTCTAGTGGTTTGCCATAGTCTTGTAGTGGTTTCACATGGTCTTGTAGTGGTTTGCTATAGTCTTGTAGTGGTTTATGGTTTGGTTATAGTCTTGTAGTGGTTTGCTATAGTCTTGTAGTGGTCTGTAGTGGTTTATAGTCTTGTAGTGGTTTGCCATAGTCTTGTAGTGGTTTGTAGTGGTTTGCTGTAGTCTTGTAGTGGTTTTTGCTATAGTCTTGTAGTGGTTTGCCATAGGTCTTGTAGTGGTTTGCTATAGTCTTGTAGTGGTTTGATGTAGTCTTGTAGTGGTTTGTTGTAGTCTTGTAGTGGTTTGTTGTAGTCTTGTAGTGGTTTTATATAGTCTTGTAGTGGTTTGCTATAGTCTTGTAGTGGTTTGCTGTAGTCTTGTAGTGGTTTGTTGTAGTCTTGTAGTGGTTTGCTGTAGTCTTGTAGTGGTTTGTTGTAGTCTTGTAGTGGTTTGTTGTAGTCTTGTAGTGGTTTGCTATAGTCTTGTAGTGGTTTGCTATAGTCTTGTAGTGGTTTGCTATAGTCTTGTAGTGGTTTGTTATAGTCTTTGTAGTGGTTTGCTATAGTCTTGTAGTGGTTTGTAGTGGTTTGCTATAGTCTTGTAGTGGTTTGCTATAGTCTTGTAGTGGTGGTTTGCTAAAATAGTCTTGTAGTGGTTTGCTATAGTCTTGTAGTGGTTTGCTATAGTCTTGTAGTGGTTTGCTATAGTCTTGTAGTGGTTTGCTATAGTCTTGTAGTGGTTTGCTTAGTCTTGTAGTGGTTTGCCATAGTCTTGTAGTGGTCTTGTAGTGGTTTGCTATAGTCTTGTAGTGGTTTGCTATAGTCTTGTAGTGGTTTGTAGTGGTTTGCTATAGTCTTGTAGTGGTTTGCTATAGTCTTGTAGTGGTTTGTTATAGTCTTGTAGTGGTTTGCTATAGTCTTGTAGTGGTTTGTTATAGTCTAGTGGTTTGTAGTGGTTTGTCATGTCTTAGTGGTTTGCTATAGTCTTGTAGTGCTATAGTCTTGATATAGTCTTGTAGTGGTTTGTTGTAGTCTTGTAGTGGTTTGCTGCCATAGTCTTGTAGTGGTTTGCTATAGTCTTGTAGTGGTTTGCTATAGTCTTGTAGTGGTTTGCTGTAGTCTTGTAGTGGCTATAGTTTGTAGTGGTTTGGTTTGCTGTAGTGGTCGGTCTAGTCTTGTAGTGGTTTGCTATAGTCTTGTAGTGGTTTGCTGTAGTCTTGTAGTGGTTTGTTATAGTCTTGTAGTGGTTTGCTGTAGTCTTGTAGTGGTTTGTTGTAGTCTTGTAGTGGTTTGATAGTATATATATATATATATGCCATTTAGCAGACGTTTATCCAAAGCGCTACAGTCAGTCATTCTAGTGGTGTGGTCCCGATTCCAACCCACTACCCTGGCGTTACAAGCGCCATGCTCACCAACTGATAGTCTTGTAGTGGTTTGTTGTAGTCTTGTAGTGGTTTGTTGTAGTCTTGTAGTGGTTTGCTATAGTCTTGTAGTGGTTTGCTATAGTGGTTTGCTGTAGTAGTGGTTTGGTTATAGTCTTGTAGTGGTTTGTTATAGTCTTGTAGTGGCTTGCTGTAGTCTTGTAGTGGTTTGTTGTAGTCTTGTAGTGGTTTGCTGTAGTCTTGTAGTGGTTATAGTCTTCTAGTGGTTTGCCATAGTCTTGTAGTGGTTTTATATAGTCTTGTAGTGGTTTGCTATAGTCTTGTAGTGGTTTGCTGTGGCTTGTAGTGGCTTGTTGTAGTCTTGTAGTGGCTGTAGTCTTGTAGTGGTTTGTTGTAGTCTTGTAGTGGTTTGTTGTAGTGGTTTGTAGTGGTTTGTTGTAGTCTGGTAGTGGTTTGCTATAGTCTTGTAGTGGTTTGCTATAGTCTTGTAGTGGTTTGCTATAGTCTTGTAGTGGTTTGATATAGTCTTGTAGTGGTTTTTTTTGTAGTGGTTTGCTATAGTCTTGTAGTGGTTTGCTATAGTCTTGTAGTGGTTTGCTATAGTCTTGTAGTGGTTTGCTGTAGTCTTGTAGTGGTTTGTGTATTTATTGTAGTCTTGTGGTAGTGGTTTATTATAGTCTGTAGTGGTTTGCTATAGTCTTGTAGTGGTTTGTTATAGTCTTGTAGTGGTTTGTAGTGGTTTGCTAGTGGTTTGATATAGTCTTGTAGTGGTTTCTGTAGTCTTTGTAGTGGTTTGTATAGTCTTGTAGTGGTTTGTTGTAGTCCTGTAGTGGTTTGCTATAGTCTTGTAGTGGTTTGTGGTTTGTAGTGGTTTGCTGTAGTCTTGTAGTGGTTTGCTATAGTCTTGTAGTGGTTTGCTATAGTCTTGTAGTGGTTTGCTATAGTCTTTGTAGTGGTTTAGTCTTATAGTCTTGTAGTGGTTTGCTATAGTCTTGTAGTGGTTTGTTATAGTCTTGTAGTGGTTTGCTATAGTCTTGTAGTGGTTTGTTATAGTCTTGTAGTGGTTTGATATTAGTGGTTTGCTGTAGTCTTGTAGTGGTTTGCTTCATAGTCTTGTAGTGGTTTGTAGTGGTTTGCTGTAGTCTTGTAGTGGTTTGCTATACAGTCTTGTAGTGGTTGCTATAGTCTTGTAGTGGTTTGCTATAGTCTTGTAGTGGTTTGATATAGTCTTGTAGTGGTTTGTTGTAGTCTTGTAGTGGTTTGTTATAGTCTTGTAGTGGTTTGTTATAGTCTTGTAGTGGTTTGATATAGTCTTGTAGTGGTTTGTTTGTAGTGGTTTGATATAGTTTGCTAGTGGTTTGCTGTAGTTTGTAGTGGTTTGCTATAGTCTTGTAGTGGTTTGCTATAGTCTTGTAGTGGTTTGCTATAGTCTTGTAGTGGTTTGCTATAGTCTTGTAGTGGTTTGCTATAGTCTTGTAGTGGTTTGCTATAGTCTTGTAGTGGTTTGATATAGTCTTGTAGTGGTTTGTTATAGTCTTGTAGTGGTTTGGGTTTGTAGTGGTTTGATATAGTCTTGTAGTGGTTTGCTGTAGTCTTGTAGTGGTTTGCTATAGTCTTGTAGTGGTTTGCTATAGTCTTGTAGTGGTTTGCTGTAGTCTTGTAGTGGTTTGCTGTAGTCTTGTAGTGGTTTGCTGTAGTCTTGTAGTGGTTTGCTATAGTCTTGTAGTGGTTTGTTATAGTCTTGTGGTGGTTTGTTATAGTCTTGTAGTGGTTTGTTATAGTCTTGTAGTGGTTTGCTATAGTCTTGTAGTGGTTTGCTATAGTCTTGTAGTGGTTTGTTTATAGTCTGTAGTGGTTTGCTGTAGTCTTGTAGGTTTGTTGTAGTTTGTAGTGGTTTGCTATAGTCTTGTAGTGGTTTGCTATAGTCTGTAGTGGTTTGCTATAGTCTTGTAGTGGTGGTTTGCTATAGTCTTGTAGTGGTTTTGCTATAGTCTTTGTAGTGGTTTGCTATAGTCTTGTAGTGGTTTGCTATAGTCTTGTAGTGGTTTGCTATAGTCTTGTAGTGGTTTGTTATAGTCTTGTAGTGGTTTGCTAGTCTTGTAGTCTTGTAGTGGTTTGCTATAGTCTTGTAGTGGTTTGCTATAGTCTTGTAGTGGTTTGCTATAGTCTTGTAGTGGTTTGCTATAGTCTTGTGGTTTGCTATAGTCTTGTAGTGGTTTTTTGCTATAGTCTTGTAGTGGTTTGCTATAGTCTTGTAGTGGTTTGCTATAGTCTTGTAGTGGTTTGCTATAGTGTTTGCTATAGTCTTGTAGTGGTTTGCTATAGTCTTGTAGTGGTTTGCTATAGTCTTGTAGTGGTTTGCTATGGTTTGTAGTGGTTTGTAGTGGTTTGCTATAGTCTTGTAGTGGTTTGTTATAGTCTTGTAGTGGTTTGTTATAGTCTTGTAGTGGTTTGTTATAGTCTTGTAGTGGTTTGATATAGTCTTGTAGTGGTTTGCTATAGTCTTGTAGTGGTTTGCTATAGTCTTGTAGTGGTTTGCTATAGTCTTGTAGTGGTCTTGTAGTGGTTTGCTGTAGTCTTGTAGTGGTTTGCTATAGTCTTATATGGTTATATATAGTCTTGTAGTGGTTTGCTATAGTCTTGTAGTGGTTTTACAGTCATGTGTGCATACATTCTTGTAGTGGTTGGTAGGGATCGAACCCACTACCCTGGCGTTACAAGCGCCATGCTCTACCAACTGAGTCTTGTAGTGGTTTGTTATAGTCTTGTAGTGGTTTGTTATAGTCTTGTAGTGGTTTGCTATAGTCTTGTAGTGGTTTGCTGTAGTCTTGTAGTGGTTTGCTATAGTCTTGTAGTGGTTTGTAGTGGTTTGATATAGTCTTGTAGTGGTTTGCTGTAGTCTTGTAGTGGTTTGCTATAGTCTTGTAGTGGTTTGTTATAGTCTTGTAGTGGTTTTGCTGTAGTCTTGTAGTGGTTTGTTGTAGTCTTGTAGTGGTTTGTTATAGTCTTGTAGTGGTTTTATATAGTCTTCTAGTGGTTTGCTATAGTCTTGTAGTGGTTTGATATAGTCTTGTAGTGGTTTGATATAGTCTTGTAGTGGTTTGATATAGTCTTGTAGTGGTTTGATATAGTCTTGCAGTGGTTTATAGTCTTGGTTTGATATAGTCTTGTAGTGGTTTGATATAGTCTTGTAGTGGTTTGATATAGTCTTGTGGTTTGATATAGTCTTGTAGTGGAACCCACTATAGTCTTGTAGTGATATAGTTTGTAGTGGTTTGATATAGTCTTGTAGTGGTTTGCTATAGTCTTGTAGTGGTTTGCTATAGTCTTGTAGTGGTTTGCTATAGTCTTGTAGTGGTTTGATATAGTCTTGTAGTGGTTTGCTATAGTCTTGTAGTGGTTTGCTGTAGTCTTGTAGTGGTTTGCTATAGTCTTGTAGTGGTTTGCTATAGTCTTGTAGTGGTTTGCTGTAGTCTTGTAGTGGTTTGTAGTGGTTTGCTGTAGTCTTGTAGTGGTTTGCTATAGTCTTGTAGTGGTTTGCTATAGTCTTGTAGTGGTTTGCTATAGTCTTGTAGTGGTTTGCTATAGTCTTGTAGTGGTGGTTTTGCTATAGTCTTGTAGTGGTTTGCTATAGTCTTGTAGTGGTTTGCTATAGTCTTGTAGTGGTTTGCTATAGTCTTGTAGTGGTTTGTTGTAGTCTTGTAGTGGTTTGCTATAGTCTTGTAGTGGTTTGGGTTTGTAGTGGTTTGCTATAGTCTTGTAGTGGTTTGCTATAGTCTTGTAGTGGTTTGCTATAGTCTTGTAGTGGTTTGCTATAGTCTTGTAGTGGTTTGCTAGTAGTCTTGTAGTGGTTTGCTATAGTCTTGTAGTGGTTTGCTATAGTCTTGTAGTGGTTTGCTATAGTCTTGTAGTGGTTTGCTAGTAGTGTTATAGTCTTGTAGTGGTTTGCTATAGTCTTGTAGTGGTTTGCTATAGTCTTGTAGTGGTTTGCTATAGTCTTGTAGTGGTTTGCTATAGTCTTGTAGTGGTTTGCTATAGTCTTGTAGTGGTTTGCTATAGTCTTGTAGTGGTTTGCTATAGTCTTGTAGTGGTTTGCTATAGTCTTGTAGTGGTTTGTAGTGGTTTGCTATAGTCTTGTAGTGGTTTGCTATAGTCTTGTAGTGGTTTGCTATAGTCTTGTAGTGGTTTGCTATAGTCTTGTAGTGGTTTGCTATAGTCTTGTAGTGGTTTGCTATAGTCTTGTAGTGGTTTGGGTCTGTAGTGGTTTGCTATAGTCTTGTAGTGGTTTGCTATAGTCTTGTAGTGGTTTGTAGTGGTTTGCTATAGTCTTGTAGTGGTTTGCTATAGTCTTGTAGTGGTTTGTTATAGTCTTGTAGTGGTTTGCTATAGTCTTGTAGTGGTTTGCTATAGTCTTGTAGTGGTTTGCTATAGTCTTGTAGTGGTTTGCTATAGTCTTGTAGTGGTTTGCTATAGTCTTGTAGTGGTTTGCTATAGTCTTGTAGTGGTTTGCTATAGTCTTGTAGTGGTTTGTAGTGGTTTGCTATAGTCTTGTAGTGGTTTGCTATAGTCTTGTAGTGGTTTGCTATAGTCTTGTAGTGGTTTGCTATAGTCTTGTAGTGGTTTGCTATAGTCTTGTAGTGGTTTGCTATAGTCTTGTAGTATAGTCTTGTAGTGGTTTGCTATAGTCTTGTAGTGGTTTGCTATAGTCTTGTAGTGGTTTGCTGTAGTCTTGTAGTGGTTTTATAGTTTGTAGTGGTTTGCTATAGTCTTGTAGTGGTTTGCTATAGTCTTGTAGTGGTTTGCTATAGTCTTGTAGTGGTTTGCTATAGTCTTGTAGTGGTTTGCTATAGTCTTGTAGTGGTTTGCTATAGTCTTGTAGTGGTTTGCTATAGTCTTGTAGTGGTTTGTTGTAGTCTTGTAGTGGTTTGCTGTAGTCTTGTAGTGGTTTGCTATAGTCTTGTAGTGGTTTGTAGTGGTTTGCTATAGTCTTGTAGTGGTTTGCTATAGTCTTGTAGTGGTTTGCTATAGTCTTGTAGTGGTTTGCTATAGTCTTGTAGTGGTTTGCTATAGTCTTGTAGTGGTTTGCTATAGTCTTGTAGTGGTTTGCTATAGTCTTGTAGTGGTTTGCTATAGTCTTGTAGTGGTTTGTTATAGTCTTGTAGTGGTTTGCTGTAGTCTTGTAGCGGTTTGCTGTAGTCTTGTAGCGGTTTGCTGTAGTCTTGTAGTGGTTTGCTGTAGTCTTGTAGTGGTTTGTTGTAGTCTTGTAGCGGTTTGCTGTAGTCTTGTAGTGGTTTGCTGTAGTCTTGTAGTGGTTTGTTCCCATGACATCCTTGCTCACTCACAGAGAAACAGACATTTCTGGGAGACCGAAGTGGTTTTTGAGGTTGTATCAATCCAGCATCCAAGGAGACAACCAAACTCTCTGGGTGTCCCTGAAGTGACTCTCAATCTCCTTTGAATAAATACTATAATCCAGGTACCTCCTACAGCATTCCCCCAGACAACTATTTCAAGACATTTGTGTAAAAGTGTCTGGAAGGTATCAGGTGTGTTTGTAAGTCTGAAAGACGTGACCCTGGGATTGTATTGTGATCCCCATTAGCTGTTGTCATAGCAGCAGATACTCTTCCCGGGGTCCACACAGAACATGAAACATGACAATACAGAACATGAATAGACAGCTGAAGGACAGAACTTACATACATTTTAAACGTCACACGTAGCCTACATTTGAAATAAAGGTGAAATAAATAAACATATGAACACAATGAAACAACATATCAAGGTCCAATAGGGAGAGGCGTTGAGCTCGTCAGGTGTTGCTTTATGGGTTTTTAAACCAGGTTTCTCGTCACTTGAGCAATCTGAGATGGGTTGAATACAACCCAAAGAACCAGATAAAAAGGCCATGCACTTCATACTGATTATATACTATCAGTAAATGACTCAATGATATGAGAACACTTCATACTGATTATATACTATCAGTAAATGACTCAATGATATGAGAACACTTCATACTGATTATATACTATCAGTAAATGACTCAATGATATGAGAACACTTCATACTGATTATATACTATCAGTAAATGACTCAATGATATGAGAACACTTCATACTGATTATATACTATCAGTAAATGACTCAATGATATGAGAACACTTCATACTGATTATATACTATCAGTAAATGACTCAATGATATGAGAACACTTCATACTGATTATATACTATCAGTAAATGACTCAATGATATGAGAACACTTCATACTGATTATATACTATCAGTAAATGACTCAATGTTATGAGAACACTACATACTGATTATATACTATCAGTAAATGACTCAATGTTATGAGAACACTTCATACTGATTATATACTATCAGTAAATGACTCAATGTTATGAGAACACTTCATACTGATTATATACTATCAGTAAATGACTCAATGATATGAGAACACTTCATACTGATTATATACTATCAGTAAATGACTCAATGATATGAGAACACTTCATACTGATTATATACTATCAGTAAATGACTCAATGTTATGAGAACACTTCATACTGATTATATACTATCAGTAAATGACTCAATGATATGAGAACACTTCATACTGATTATATACTATCAGTAAATGACTCAATGATATGAGAACACTACATACTGATTATATACTATCAGTAAATGACTCAATGATATGAGAACACTTCATACTGATTATATACTATCAGTAAATGACTCAATGTTATGAGAACACTTCATACTGATTATATACTATCAGTAAATGACTCAATGATATGAGAACACTTCATACTGATTATATACTATCAGTAAATGACTCAATGATATGAGAACACTACATACTGATTATATACTATCAGTAAATGACTCAATGTTATGAGAACACTTCATACTGATTATATACTATCAGTAAATGACTCAATGTTATGAGAACACTTCATACTGATTATATACTATCAGTAAATGACTCAATGTTATGAGAACACACATGACCAAAAGTATGTGGACAAACATCTCATTCCAAAATCATGGGCATTAATATGGAGTTTGTCCCCCCTTTTCTTCTATAACAGCCTCCAAAGACTCACTGGATGTTGGAACATTCTGTTGGGGACTTATTACTTCAGCCACAAGAGCATTAGTGAAGGCACTGATGTTGGGCTAGTCTGTTTCAACTATCAGTAAAGGTGACTCGATGGCGTTGAGGTCAGGGCTCTGTACAGGTCAGTCAAGTTCTTCCACACCAATCTCGACAAGCCATTTCTATATAGACCTCGCTTTGTGCACAGGGCATTGTCATGCTGAATTTCCCAAACTCTGGATGTTAAGATATCCCTTCACTAAATGCTCGAACAATGAAAAACAGCCCCAGAAATGTATCCTGACCAAAAGTTTACAACTAAGCATTGGGGCAGGTAGCGTTCTGCTGGCATCCACCAAACCCATATTCTCGTCGGACTGCCAGGTGGTGAAGCGTGATTAATCACTCCAGAGAATGCATTTTCAATGGCTGCGAGCTTTACTCCACTCCAGCCGGCTGAAATTTGGAACTCAGTAGTGAGTGTTGTAACAGAGGACTGTCAAGTTTTACGTGCTACGCTCTTCAGCACTCGGCTGTCCCATTCTGTGAGCTTGTGTAGCCTACCACTTAGCAGCTAAGCCATTGTTGCTCCTAGATGTTTCCACTTCACAATAACAGCACTTACAGTTGACCGGGGCAGCTCTAGCACGGCAGAAATTTGACAAACTGACTTGTTGGAAAGGTCATCCTATGACCGTGCCACGTTGAAAGTCACTGAGTTGTCAGTAAGGCTATTCTACTGTCAATGTTTGTCTCTGGAGATTGCATGGCTGTGTGCTCGGTTTTATACACCTGTCAGCAACAGGTGTGGCTGAAATATCCAAACCCACTAATTTGAAAGGATGTCCACATGCTTTTGTAAAAATAATGTATCTAGCTGTAGTCTACATACAGTCTTCAGAAAGCCTTCTCATGTATAGAAGGACAGCATGTTCTCTTATGGTATTATTACCGTACTATGTTTTGGTCATTAGCTACCTCCAGACACAGTATTATGTTGATCCTGTATCACAGGACGACCACTGCTCCACCCTGTTTGTTCCTCTCTGGAACAGGTACCTGATTGGGCCTGTCACAGGACAACCACTGCTCCACCCTGTTTGTTCCTCTCTGGAACAGGTACCTGATTGGGCCTGTCACAGGACACGACCACTGCTCCACCCTGTTTGTTCCTCTCTGGAACAGGTACCTGATTGGGCCTGTCACAGGACGACCACTGCTCCACCCTGTTTGTTCCTCTCTGGAACAGGTACCTGATTGGGCCTGTCACAGGACGACCACTGCTCCACCCTGTTTGTTCCTCTCTGGAACAGGTACCTGATTGGGCCTGTCACAGGACGACCACTGCTCCACCCTGTTTGTTCCTCTCTGGAACAGGTACCTGATTGGGCCTGTCACAGGACGACCACTGCTCCACCCTGTTTGTTCCTCTCTGGAACAGGTACCTGATTGGGCCTGTCACAGGACGACCACTGCTCCACCCTGTTTGTTCCTCTCTGGAACAGGTACCTGATTGGGCCTGTCACAGGACGACCACTGCTCCACCCTGTTTGTTCCTCTCTGGAACAGGTACCTGATTGGGCCTGTCACAGGACGACCACTGCTCCACCCTGTTTGTTCCTCTCTGGAACAGGTACCTGATTGGGCCTGTCACAGGACGACCACTGCTCCACCCTGTTTGTTCCTCTCTGGAACAGGTACCTGATTGGGCCTGTCACAGGACGACCACTGCTCCATCCTGTTTGTTCCTCTCTGGAACAGGTACCTGATTGGGCCTGTCACAGGACGACCACTGCTCCATCCTGTTTGTTCCTCTCTGGAACAGGTACCTGATTGGGCCTGTCACAGGACGACCACTGCTCCATCCTGTTTGTTCCTCTCTGGAACAGGTACCTGATTGGGCCTGTCACAGGGTTAAAGAGTGATGTTGTTCACAGAGCCTGGGATAACCTCTTTTTTTCAAATAATGAATGTTCAGCTACCCGACCATGAAGCCGCTGTGTGTTGGCACAACACAAGAGAAGCCATAATTGAAGTGCCTGCCTACCTTTCATTTGGCTTTGTGAAAACTAATACAAAAACGACACACTTCTGAACCATCATAAGAATCCTCTCCTCCTGGCTGGTTCCTTTATGTTTCATAAGAATCCTCTCCTCCTGGCTGGTTCCTTTATGTTTCATAAGAATCCTCTCCTCCTGGCTGGTTCCTTTATGTTTCATAAGAATCCTATCTGTCTGGTTCCTTTATGTTTAAGAATCCTGTCTATCTGTCTGGTTCCTTTAGGTTTTAGAAGAATCCTGTCTATCTGTCTGGTTCCTTTATGTTTCATAAGAATCCTGTCTATCTGTCTGGTTCCTTTAGGTTTTAGAAGAATCCTGTCTATCTGTCTGGTTCTTTTATGTTTCATAAGAATCCTGTCTATCTGCCTGGTTCCTTTATGTTTCATAAGGATCCTGTCTATCTGTCTGGTTCCTTTATGTTTCATAAGAATCCTGTCTATCTGTCTGGTTCCTTTAGGTTTTAGAAGAATCCTGTCTATCTGTCTGGTTCCTTTATGTTTCACAAGAATCCTGTCTATCTGTCTTGCTCCATTAGGTTTCATAAGAATCCTGTCTATCTGTCTGGTTCCTTTAGGTTTTAAAAGAATCCTGTCTATCTGTCTGGTTCCTTTATGTTTCCTAAGAATCCTCTCCTCCTGGCTGGTTCCTTTATGTTTCATAATAATCCTGTCTATCTGTCTGGTTCCTTTAGGTTTCATAAGTAATCCTGTCTATCTGTCTGGTTCCGTTATGTTTCATAAGAATCCTGTCTATCTGTCTGGTTCCATTAGGTTTAATAAGAATCCTGTCTACCTTACTGGTTCGATTCCTTTAGGTTTCATAAGAATCCTGTCTTTCTGTCTGGTTCCTTTAGGTTTCATAATAATCCTGTCTATCTGACTGGTTCCTTTAGATTTCAGAGTAATCCTGTCTATCTGTCCGGTTCCTTTAGGTTTCATAATAATCCTGTCTATCTGACTGGTTCCTTTAGGTTTCAGAGTAATCCTGTCTATCTGTCTGGTTCCTTTAGGTTTCATAAGAATCCTCTCTCCCTGGCTGGTTCCTTTAGGTTTCTGAGCACGTGCCTCAATCAACTCCCCCTCAATTGGCACCCTCTCCGGCTCATGGCTTTGGCATACGAAGGCGCTTTTTGCTAAATAAAATATGAATGGATGGGAGGGGATGACAGCCTCTCCTTAGTGAATGGATTCACCAGGGACCTCGTTCCACTAAGTGTTGTGCTACTGAGCATGTTCATCAGCTCGACAAACGTACATGAGAGATCTAAGATCCAATCAGCTGCAGCATTAGCTCTCTGGTATTGATGACGAGTCTATGAAAGATGTACTAATGATGACAGCTCATATCAAGCTGGTATCACGGATGATTATTTATAAAATCCCTATGTTAGACTGCCTGACCTCCCCAAGACAAGGTCATGGTGGACACTTCTATTATACAGATAGGTGCCGACTTTGCTTCCTGTTTCCTGTCTTAGCAACTTTGACTGGCAAAGCTTAGGTCCTTTATCGCTCTGTCCCCCTGTCTTTCTGCCTCTGCAGAACAAGGACCACTTAGAGACTGACACACACACACACACACACACACACACACACACACACACACACACACACACACACACACACACACACACACACACACACACACACACACACACACACACACACACACACACACACACACACACACACACACACACACACACACACACACACACACACACACACACACACGTTGAGAAACACAGGTTCAACAGCAGTGCAGAGCTCCTATTGGGGAGCAGTTGTGGGGTCTTAAGTGTCTTGCTCACGGGCACAAAGGCAGGAGATAGTAGATGAGATCAGAGACCAGCAGCCTTCCAGCTGTCAGCTCAGTTCCATTCCCATTGTTATGTTACCCGGCCCGGGGCTTTAACCAGCAACCTTCTTGATACTGGTCCGCCTCTCTAACCTCCAGGATCAGCGTACCTTCCTCCATTCCTGACCTTAACTTTGGAAGTGTTCCAAAAGGCAGCTTCCTCCTACTCCCCCGCAGAAAGCCTGAGAAGTATCTGTCATAGTGTAGCAGAGAACATCGTATTACATTTAACCTTCTCTTCACCTGTTGGACAAGCTGTTACAAGGCCTGAACTTGATACAGGGACGGACCGAGGCGCTGAAGCTCAGCTACCCCTGGCACGCTATGCGGGTACTCAATGTAGCAACAGAAGTGCAACCATTTCCTCAAGGCAGAGGTGGTGTTACGTATTCAGAGACGTCGGTGTTTATTATGCAAAGAAGCCTTGACCTTGCTGGTGGTTTTAGTCACTACATTGTTATTCAAGGCTGTGGAGATCAAGTGCCAGAGTAGCAGAATCCCAGTGACAGTGTGGCTGAACATTCCCACCTTTTGTTTAAAAAAAGAAGATTGGCTGTTAGTTCTATTACCCAGAGATGCTTTGCTAGCAGTTTCTACAGGTCCATGGCCAATGGCTAGGATTATGTGTGGGATCATAACAGATAATTACAAATTAATATTCATAGTTATTTGCACAGTCGGTGTTTCCTTATGGGGGTGCCCGTGCTAATATGTTGGTGGTCATGGTGAGTGGTGCCTTGATTGGCGATAGCCCCCTTCCTCCAGGAATGCTTGTAATTACAATCCAAAAGAAATTCATCCAGTAGATTAGAATACAACTTGTTAAGAGTTTAGACTGTTTCAGTACAAGGAAAGGGAAAATGGGATACCTCGTCAGTTCAAATGTGTCTTTATCCCAACCTCTCTGAATCAGGAGGTTGCCTTAGAGGTAAATGCCTCTCAGAATACAGACGAATGAAGGGAGACCTGTGCATTAAGACTACCAGTACATGTTATATTCATTCAACTCATTAAAATATATATTTGTATTTTTTTTAACATAAAAACATTATGATTCTTTTGAAAGCAATGATTGCAAAGTACTTTTCATTGGTAAAGCTTAATCACTAATCCACTGAACTACCAAGTAGGTACAGACTAAGTAATGACAGATATTTAAATGACCTTTTAGATGCATAAGCATCTACCTATAATGAGTACATAAGGGATATTCAGTCAGGCTCCGACCTCTGGGTAAGGCTGGGCCCCAGTGTGGCAGGTAGCCTAGCATTTAAAAGTGTTGGGCCAGTAACCGAAAGGTCACTGGTTCGAATCCCTGAGCTGACTAGGTGAACAAATCTTCTGATATGCTGTTGAGAAAGGCACTTAACCCTAA
>NW_025751436.1:0-15336 GCF_021184085.1 Oncorhynchus gorbuscha
AATAGCACTCTATCCCTTAACAGCGCACTACTTTCGACCAGGGCCCATAGGTGCGCTTGTGAAAAGTAGTGCACTGCATAGGGATTAGGGTGTCATTTTGAATGTTGACCTTGTCTGGTCCGGACCCTGCTCCGTGGATGATTAATCTCTTCTATTATTTCACAGATAGAATCACCAAGCCACACAGTAACTCCAGCTAGCGCCCAATTACAAAGCAACAACATCCGTGGAAATATTGACCCGGGGAAGCAAAAACATGCTGGAGGTTTTGGACTCAGCTTGTTCTGTGATGGAAATGTAATTTAAATATAAAAGTGGTTGATTTAAACGATGACTCTGTTCCTCTGTAGTTTTCTATTACATGCAGATACGGCAGGGTAGCCTAGTGGTTAGAGTGTAGAGGTGGCAGGTAGCCTAGTGGTTAGAGTGTAGAGGTGGCAGGTAGCCTAGTGGTTAGAGTGTAGAGGTGGCAGGTAGCCTAGTGGTTAGAGTGTAGAGGTGGTAGGGTAGCCTAGTGGTTAGAGTGTAGAGGTGGTAGGGTAGCCTAGTGGTTAGAGTGTAGAGGTGGTAGGGTAGCCTAGTGGTTAGAGTGTAGAGGTGGTAGGGTAGTGGTTAGAGTGTAGAGGTGGTAGGGTAGCCTAGTGGTTAGAGTGTAGAGGCGGCAGGTAGCCTAGTGGTTAGAGTGTAGAGGTGGTAGGGTAGCCTAGTGGTTAGAGTGTAGATGTGGTAGGGTAGCCTAGTGGTTAAAGTGTAGAGGTGGTAGGGTACCCTAGTGGTTAAAGTGTAGAGGTGGTAGGGTACCCTAGTGGTTAGAGAGTAGAGGTGGTAGGGTAGCCTAGTGGTTAGAGTGTAGAGGTGGTAGGGTAGCCTAGTGGTTAGAGTGTAGAGTTGGTAGCCTAGTGGTTAGAGTGTAGAGGTGGTAGGGTAGCCTAGTGGTTAGAGTGTAGCGGTGGCTGGTAGCCTAGTGGTTAGAGTGTTGGACTAGTAATCGAAAGGTTGCAAGTTCAAATCCCCGAGCTGACAAGGTACAAATCTGTCGTTCTGCCCCTGAACAGGCAGTTAACCCACTGTTCCTAGGCCATCATTGAAAATAAGAATTTGTTCTTAACTGACTTGCCTGGTTAAATAAAGTTTTTTTTTTTACTGTGACTGTGGACAATACACTAGACATTGGCATAGCTGAGACTGTGGACAATACACTAGACATTGGGATTGCAGAGACTTTGGCCAACTCACTGGAGTTGTCGTTAACCCACTGTTCCTAGGCCGTCATTGAAAATAAAAGGTCAAATAAAATAAAAAATCCATTGACCTGCTTACCATAAAATCAAACACACACACAAAAACTTAGGAAATTATGCAGTATTTTGTTTTTTTAGGTATTATAACTTACATTGTTGGCCCAGAAAACCTTAAGTGTTATTAGGTAGGAAACAACATCTCCACCCCGCTGATCGTCAACACAGGGGCCCCACAAGGGTGGGTGCTCAGCCCCTCCTGTACTCCCTGTTCACCCATGACTGCGTGGCCACGCCTCCAACTCGATCATCAAATTTGCAGATGACACAACAGTAGTAGGCTTGATCACCAACAATGATGAGACAGCCAATAGGGAGGAGGTGAGGGCACACGGAGTGTGGTGTCAGGAAAACAACCTCTCACTCAACGTTAAAAAAAACAGCAGAAGGAGATGATCGTGGACTTCAGGAAACAGCAGAGGGAAGACCCTCCCATCCACATCGACGGGACAGCAGTCTAGAAGGTGGAAAGTTTCAAGTTCTTCGGCGTGCACATCACAGACCATCACAGACCATCACAGACCATCACAGACCATCACAGACCATCACAGACCATCACAGACCAGCTGAAATGGTTCACCCACACCGATAGTGTGGTGAAGAAGGCACAATAGAGCCTCTTCAATCTCAGGAGCCTGAAGAAATTTGGTGTGTCACCTAAAACCCTCACAGACTTCTACAGATACACAATTGTATCACCTGTATCACCGTCTGGTACGGAAACTGCACCGTCCACAATCGCAGGGCTCTCCAGAGGGTAGTGTGGTCTGCACAACGCATTACTGGGGGCAAACTACCTGCCCTCCAGGACATCTACACCACCCGATGTCACAGGAAGGCCATAAAGATCATCAAGGACAACAACCACCCGAGCCACTGCCTGTTCACCCAGCTACCATCCAGCAGACTGCTAAACAGCCATCACTAACATAGAGAGGCTGCTACCTAAATACAGACTGGAAATCATTGGCCACTTTCATAAATGGATCACCAGTCACTTTATTAATGTCACTTTAGTAATGGTATTTACATATCTTGCATTACAATTTTTTTGTTACATTTTTTTATTTCACCTTTATTTAACCAGGTAGGCTAGTTGAGAACACCTTTATTTAACCAGGTAGGCTAGTTGAGAACACCTTTATTTAACCAGGTAGGCTAGTTGAGAACACCTTTATTTAACCAGGTAGGCTAGTTGAGAACACCTTTATTTAACCAGGTAGGCTAGTTGAGAACACCTTTATTTTACCAGGTAGGCTAGTTGAGAACACCTTTATTTATCCAGGTAGGCCAGTTGAGAACACCTTTATTTAACCAGGTAGGCTAGTTGAGAACACCTTTATTTAACCAGGTAGGCTAGTTGAGAACACCTTTATTTAACCAGGTAGGCTAGTTGAGAACACCTTTATTTAACCAGGTAGGCTAGTTGAGAACACCTTTATTTTACCAGGTAGGCTAGTTGAGAACACCTTTATTTAACCAGGTAGGCTAGTTGAGAACACCTTTATTTAACCAGGTAGGCTAGTTGAGAACACCTTTATTTAACCAGGTAGGCTAGTTGAGAACACCTTTATTTAACCAGGTAGGCCAGTTGAGAACACCTTTATTTAACCAGGTAGGCTAGTTGAGAACACCTTTATTTAACCAGGTAGGCTAGTTGAGAACACCTTTATTTAACCAGGTAGGCTAGTTGAGAACACCTTTATTTAACCAGGTGAGGCTAGTTGAGAACACCTTTTATTTACCAGGTGGCTAGTTGAGAACACCCTTATTTCCACCATGTGTAGGCCAGTTGAGAACACCTTATTTTACCAGGCTAGTTGAGAACACCTTTATTTTACCAGGTAGGCTAGTTGAGAACACCTTTATTTTACCAGGTGAGCTAGTTGAACACCTTTATTTACCAGGTAGGCTAGTTGAGAACACCTTTATTTAACCAGGTAGGCTAGTTGAGAACACCTTTATTTAACCAGGTAGGCTAAGTTGAGAACACCTTTATTTAACCAGGTGACTAGTTGAGAACACCTTTATTTAACCAGGTAGGCCAGTTGAAGACACCTTTATTTAACCAGGTAGGGCTAGTTGAGAACACCTTTATTTACAACCAGGTAGGCTAGTTGGGAACACCTTTATTTAACCAGGTAGGCCAGTTGAGAACACCTTTATTTAACCAGGTAGGCTAGTTGAGAACACCTTTATTTAACCAGGTAGGCTAGTTGAGAACACCTTTATTTAACCAGGTAGGCTAGTTGAGAACACCTTTATTTTACCAGGTAGGCTAGTTGAGAACACCTTTATTTTACCAGGTAGGCTAGTTGAGAACACCTTTATTTAACCAGGTAGGCTAGTTGAGAACACCTTTATTTAACCAGGTAGGCTAGTTGAGAACACCTTTATTTAACCAGGTAGGCTAGTTGAGAACACCTTTATTTAACCAGGTAGGCCAGTTGAGAACACCTTTATTTAACCAGGTAGGCTAGTTGAGAACACCTTTATTTAACCAGGTAGGCTAGTTGAGAACACCTTTATTTAACCAGGTAGGCTAGTTGAGAACACCTTTATTTAACCAGGTAGGCTAGTTGAGAACACCTTTATTTAACCAGGTAGGCCAGTTGAGAACACCTTTATTTAACCAGGTAGGCCAGTTGAGAACACCTTTATTTAACCAGGTAGGCTAGTTGAGAACACCTTTATTTAACCAGGTAGGCTAGTTGAGAACACCTTTATTTAACCAGGTAGGCTAGTTGAGAACACCTTTATTTAACCAGGTAGGCTAGTTGAGAACACCTTTATTTAACCAGGTAGGCTAGTTGAGAACACCTTTATTTTACCAGGTAGGCTAGTTGAGAACACCTTTATTTAACCAGGTAGGCTAGTTGAGAACACCTTTATTTAACCAGGTAGGCTAGTTGAGAACACCTTTATTTAACCAGGTAGGCTAGTTGAGAACACCTTTATTTAACCAGGTAGGCTAGTTGAGAACACCTTTATTTAACCAGGTAGGCCAGTTGAGAACACCTTTATTTAACCAGGTAGGCTAGTTGAGAACACCTTTATTTAACCAGGTAGGCTAGTTGAGAACACCTTTATTTAACCAGGTAGGCTAGTTGAGAACACCTTTATTTTACCAGGTAGGCTAGTTGAGAACACCTTTATTTTACCAGGTAGGCTAGTTGAGAACACCTTTATTTAACCAGGTAGGCTAGTTGAGAACACCTTTATTTAACCAGGTAGGCTAGTTGAGAACACCTTTATTTAACCAGGTAGGCTAGTTGAGAACACCTTTATTTAACCAGGTAGGCTAGTTGAGAACACCTTTATTTAACCAGGTAGGCCAGTTGAGAACACCTTTATTTAACCAGGTAGGCTAGTTGAGAACACCTTTATTTAACCAGGTAGGCTAGTTGAGAACACCTTTATTTAACCAGGTAGGCTAGTTGAGAACACCTTTATTTAACCAGGTAGGCTAGTTGAGAACACCTTTATTTAACCAGGTAGGCCAGTTGAGAACACCTTTATTTAACCAGGTAGGCCAGTTGAGAACACCTTTATTTAACCAGGTAGGCTAGTTGAGAACACCTTTATTTAACCAGGTAGGCTAGTTGAGAACACCTTTATTTAACCAGGTAGGCTAGTTGAGAACACCTTTATTTAACCAGGTAGGCTAGTTGAGAACACCTTTATTTAACCAGGTAGGCTAGTTGAGAACACCTTTATTTTACCAGGTAGGCTAGTTGAGAACACCTTTATTTAACCAGGTAGGCTAGTTGAGAACACCTTTATTTAACCAGGTAGGCTAGTTGAGAACACCTTTATTTAACCAGGTAGGCTAGTTGAGAACACCTTTATTTAACCAGGTAGGCTAGTTGAGAACACCTTTATTTAACCAGGTAGGCCAGTTGAGAACACCTTTATTTAACCAGGTAGGCTAGTTGAGAACACCTTTATTTAACCAGGTAGGCTAGTTGAGAACACCTTTATTTAACCAGGTAGGCTAGTTGAGAACACCTTTATTTTACCAGGTAGGCTAGTTGAGAACACCTTTATTTTACCAGGTAGGCTAGTTGAGAACACCTTTATTTAACCAGGTAGGCTAGTTGAGAACACCTTTATTTAACCAGGTAGGCTAGTTGAGAACACATTTATTTAACCAGGTTGGCTAGTTGAGAACACCTTTATTTAACCAGGTAGGCTAGTTGAGAACACCTTTATTTAACCAGGTAGGCTAGTTGAGAACACCTTTATTTAACCAGGTAGGCTAGTTGAGAACACCTTTATTTTACCAGGTAGGCTAGTTGAGAACACCTTTATTTAACCAGGTAGGCTAGTTGAGAACACCTTTATTTAACCAGGTAGGCCAGTTGAGAACACCTTTATTTTACCAGGTAGGCTAGTTGAGAACACCTTTATTTTACCAGGTAGGCTGGTTGAGAACACCTTTATTTAACCAGGTAGGCCAGTTGAGAACACCTTTATTTAACCAGGTAGGCCAGTTGAGAACAAGTTCTCATATACATCATCCCAGATGTATATACTGTATTCACCACCATGTATATGTGACCATCCAGCTGTACAGACAGTCCCCCTCAGCCCCCATTCCAACCATACATCCAACCCCTCCTCTCCAGCTGTACAGCCCCTCCGTCATTCCCCTCCTGAAAAATCTCACCACTGTTAATAATTTCACACCTTTTTCTCACGCTTCGAGCACTGACTCTGAGCTGCCGAGGAGAGCCCCTGAGGACAATGTGGGCTATGTTACGGTCTCCAAGGAGGACGTATGTCCGTCATGCAAACATGTTAACCCTCGCAAGGCTGACGGCCAAGAAGCCCCTTTAGAGCATGTGCAAAACAACTGGCTGTCATGTTTTCTGACATTTTTTAATCTCTCCATAGTTTAGGCCACTATCCCAACCTGCTTCAAGATGTCCACTATCCCCACCTGCTTCAAGATGTCCACTATTCCCACCTGCTTCAAGATGTCCACTATCCCAACCTGCTTCAAGATGTCCGCTATCCCCACCTGCTTCAAGATGTCCACTATCCCAACCTGCTTCAAGATGTCCACTATCCCCACCTGCTTCAAGATGTCCACTATCCCCACCTGCTTTAAGATGTCCACTATCCCCACCTGCTTCAAGATGTCCACTATCCCCACCTGCTTCAAGATGTCCACTATCCCCACCTGCTTCAAGATGTCCACTATCCCCACCTGCTTCAAGATGGCCACTATCCTCACCTGCTTTAAGATGTCCACTATCAGTTTCCAACAAAGGGAAAGTAACTGAACTGAATGACTACCGATCAGTAGATCATCACTTCCGTGCTTCTAAAGGCTAGTCAAAGTCCACATCACCTCCTCCCTCCCTCCCCCAAACACACTCAACCCCTCGTCAATTCGCCTTCCGCCCTGACAGGTCCCCTGATGACTCAATCACCACTGCACTGCACACTGCTCTCTGGACAAAGGAAATGCAAAGGTCAGGATGCTGCTCGGCCTTCCTCTAATCTCACCACAAAGCTTACATCTGCAGCCCTGTACGTGTGACTATTAAACTCTCTCTAATAATTGAAATCAACTCTACGGCGTGCAGAGACCATCCCTTTGAATATTACCCCCCGACCCATATGGCCAACTTTGTCTGGCCAAACAAAAAGTTAAACAAAACACATTTGACGCTTTGAATGCTTGAATACCTCACAATCATCCCCACAGAGAGAACACACAGCAGCAGAGAGAGAGAGAGAGAGAGAGAGAGAGAGAGAGAGAGAGAGAGAGAGAGAGAGAGAGAGAGAGAGAGAGAGAGAGAGAGAGAGAGCGAGAGAGAGAGAGGAGAGCGAGAGAGGAGGAGGAGCGAGAGGAGGTGGTGTTAGGGCCTATTTTAGACTGCTCTCCAACACCGTCCCCTGTGTTAATTTCTACGAGGGATTCAATCTAGCCGGGCACCTATTTTTAGAAACGTGTTTGAGTGCTTATTATTATAATTTAACTGAAGACTTCCTCCCGTCGCTCCTCCTCCAACCTGTCAGTAAATCTCTTACTCTATCCTTTTGATTGTTCTCTCCCCATCTCTCCATCTCCCATGCTCTCACTTTCTCTTTCCCTCTCTCCATCTGCTCATGCTCTCTACTTTCTTTCTTCCTCTCTCTCCCTCTCTCGCGCTGTCCATCTCTCTCCACTCTCTCTCTCTCTCTACTCCTCTCTCTCCTCTCTCTCTCCTCCTCTCTCACTCTCTCTATCAACTCTCTCCTCTCTCTCTCCCCCTCTCAATTGCTCTCCTCTCTCTCACCTCCTCTCTCTCTCTCTCTGTTTCCCTCTCCCCAACTTTCTCTCATCTCTCTCTCCTCCTCTCTCTCTGTTTCCCTCTCTCCAACTTTCTCCTCTCTCACCTCCCTTTTCCTCCTCTCGCCCTCTCTCTCTTCTCTCTCTCTCCCTCCTCAGTTCTCTCCTCTTTCACACTCTCAATCTCTCTCTCTCCTCCTCTCTCACTATCTCTCTCCTCCTCTCTCTATCTCCCTCTCCTCTCTCTTCCTCCTCTCAACTCTCTCCTCCTCCTCTCTTTCTCTCTGGTTCCCTCTCTCTCTCCTCTCGCTACTATCTCTCTCCTCTCGTCTCTCTCTCTCTCTCTTCTCTCTTGTATCAACGTAATATGCAAATGGTTTAATATGTAAATAAATATGGTTATGTCATTGTATATATGTATCGTTGCTACAGCTGCTACTACCATCATTATCGCTGCTACTGCTACTGCTACTGCCACTGCATCATCATCATCATTACTACAACTACTACCACCATCATCATCATTTACTACTACTACCATCACTTGATTATTACTACTACCACCATCATTACTACTACTACTAATTTCTTCATCATCATAACTACTACTACGACTACTACTACTACTACTACTACTACTACTATTACCATCGTTATCATCATCATTACTACTACTACTACTACCATCATTACTACTACTATCATCATTACTACTACTACTATCATCATTACTACTACTACCACCACCATCATCATTACTACTACTACTACTACTACTACTAATACTACTACCGCTGGACACATTATTACTACTACTAATACTACTACTACCACCATCATTACTACTACTACCACTAATACTACCACAATCATTACTACTACTACTACTACTACTACTACTACTAATACTACTACTACCACCATCATTACTACTACTACTACACGATCATTACTACTACTACTACCACCATTACTACTACTACTACTACCACCATCATTACTACTACTACCACCATCATTACTACTACTACTACTACTACTACTACTACTACTACTACCACCATCATTACTACTACTACCACCATCATTACTACTACTACTACTACTACTACTACTACTACCACCATCATTACTACTACTACCACCATCATTACTACTACTACTACCACCATCATTACTACTACTACCACCATCATCTACTACTACTACTACTACTACTACTACTACTACTACTACCACCATCATTACTACTACTACCACCATCATTACTACTACTACTACCACCATCATTACTACTACTACCACCATCATTACTACTACTACCACCATCATCTACTACTACTACTACTACTACTACTACTACTACTACTACTGCCATCATACTACTACTACTACTACTACTACGCCATCATTACTACTACTACCACCATCATTACTACTACTACCACCATCATTACTACTACTACTACTACTACTACTACTACCGCCATCATTACTACTACTACTACTACTACTACTACTACCGCCATCATTACTACTACTACTACTAATACTACCACCATCATTACTACTACTACTACCACCATCATTACTACTACTACTACTAATACTACCGCCATCATTACTACTACTACTACCACCATCATTACTACTACTACCACCATCATTACTACTACTACTACTACTACTACTACTACTACCGCCATCATTACTACTACTACTACTAATACTACCACCATCATTACTACTACTACTACCACCATCATTACTACTACTACTACCACCATCATTACTACTATTTCTAGTACTACCACCTTCACTACTACTTCCACCACCATTACTACTACTAACACTACTACTACCACCATCATTACTACTACTACTACTACTACTACTACTACTACTACTACCACCATCACTGCTATTACTGCTACTACTACTACTACTACCACCATCATTACTACTACTACTACCACCATCATTACTACTACTACTACTACCACCATCATTACTACT
Source organism: Oncorhynchus gorbuscha (assembly GCF_021184085.1). NCBI lineage: Eukaryota > Metazoa > Chordata > Actinopteri > Salmoniformes > Salmonidae > Oncorhynchus > Oncorhynchus gorbuscha. The sequence goes on from NW_025751436.1 coordinate 9,598, forward strand.
ACTACTACCACCATCATTACTACTACTACTACTACCACCATCATTACTACTACTACATCATTACTACTACTACTACCACCATCATTACTACTACTACTACTACCATCATCATTACTACTACTACTGCCATCATTACTACTACTACTACCGCCATCATTACTACTACTACTACTACCATCATTACTACTACTACCAGCATCATTACTACTACTACTACTACTACCATCATTACTACTACTACTACCACCATCATTACTACTACTACTACTACGCTACCATCATTACTACTACTACCACTCATCTACTACTACTACTACCACCAGCATTACTACTACTACTACTCACCATCATTACTACTACTACTACCATCATCTACTACTACTACCACCATCATTACTACTACTACTACCACCATCATTACTACTACTACTACCACCATCACTATTACTACTACTACTACCGCCATCATCATTACTACTACTACCATCATTACTACTACTACTACATCATCATTACTACTACTACTACCATCATTACTACTACTACTACTCCATCATTACTACTACTACTACTCACCATCATTACTACTACTACTACCACCATCTATTACTACTACTACCATCATTACTACTGCTACTGACGACTCATCACTACTACTACTACTACTACCATCATTACTACTACTACTACTCCCATAATTATTACTACTACTACTACCATCATTATTACTACTACTAATGCTACTACCATCATTACTACTACTACCGCCATCATTACTACTACTACTACTACTACTACCGCCATCATTACTACTACTACTACTAATACTACCACCATCATTACTACTACTACTACCACCATCATTACTACTATTTCTAGTACTACCACCTTCACTACTACTTCCACCACCATTACTACTACTAACACTACTACTACCACCATCATTACTACTACTACTACTACTACTACTACCACCATCATTACTGCTATTACTACTACTACTACTACTACCACCATCATTACTACTACTACTACCACCATCATTACTACTACTACTACTACCACCATCATTACTACTACTACTACCACCATCATTACTACTACTACTACTACCACCATCATTACTACTACTACTGCTACCACATCATTACTACTACTACTACCACCATCATTACTACTACTACTCTACCATCATCGTACTACTACTACTACCATCATTACTACTACTACTACCATCATTACTACTACTACTACCACCATCATTACTACTACTACTACCATCATTACTACTACTACCACCATCATTACTACTACTACTACTACCACCATCATTACTACTACTACTGCCATCACTACTACTGCCACCATCATTACTACTACTACTACCACCATCATTACTACTACTACCACCATCATTACTACTGCTACTACCACCAGCATTACTACTACTACTACTGCCACCATCATTACTACTACTACTACCACCACCATTACTACTACTACTACTACCACCATCATTACTACTACTACTACCACCATCATTACTATTACTACTACCACCATCACTATTACTACTACCACCATCATCATTACTACTACTACCATCATTACTACTGCTACTACCACCATCATCATCACTACTACTACTACCATCATTACTACTACTACTACTACCATCATTACTACTACTACTACCACCATCATTACTACTACTACTACCACCACCATCATTACTACTACTACTACCATCGTTGCTACTGCTACTGCCACCATCCGCTGTCTACTACTACTCATCATTACTACTACTACTACCCCATAATTATTACTACTACTACTACTACCATCATTATTACTACTACTACCACCACCATCATCATTACTACTACTACCACCATCATTACTACTACTACTACTACTACCATCATTATTGCTACTACTACCACCATCATCATTACTACTACTACTACCATCATCATTACTACTACTACCACCATCATCATTACTACTACTACTACCACCATCATCATTACTACTACCATCATTATTACTACTACTACTACCATCATCATTACTACTACTACTACCATCATTATTACTACTACTACCACCATCATCATTACTACTACTACCACCAACATCATTACTACTACTACCACCAACATCATTACTACTACCATCATTACTACTACTACTACCACCATAATTATTACTACTACTACTACCACCATCACCATTACTACTACTACCACCACCATCATTACTACTACTACTACTATGTCCTACTGTAGTATCTCCATCAGTATGTGTGTATGTAGATGCTGGTTCTATGTCGTACAGTCAGTATGTATCATATGTTGTGTTCCCCTGGGACTCCGGCCCCACGCTCCTCTCTGAAGGAGGAATAGTTCAACCTAACAGTTTATTCTGTTCAATTAACAACTTTTATAAACATTGTGTTTTACCGAAGCACACTGGGTTACCAAGACTACCGAACTCCTAGGTTTTTTGGAGTAGCCTGAGTATCAATGTGGGCATGTGTGTGTGGGCTGTTGTCTTGGCAACGACGACTGTAGCTTCACATAGAAGTAACACTTTGGCGTTTTGAACCAACTGGACTTGCCAGGCAGACTGGAGAGAGATGGTCGTCTGGTTGGTTACAGTCATTAGTAGAAGTGCCAGGCAGACTGGAGAGAGATGGTCGTCTGGTTGGTTACAGTCATTAGTAGAAGTGCCAGGCAGACTGGAGAGAGATGGTCGTCTGGTTGGTTACAGTCATTAGTAGAAGTGCCAGGCAGACTGAGAGATGGTCGTCTGGTTGGTTACACTCGGTTGGTTACAGTCATTAGTAGAAGTGCCAGGCAGACTGGAGAGAGATGGTCGTCTGGTTGGTTACAGTCATTAGTAGAAGTGCCAGGCAGACTGAGAGAGATGGTCGTCTGGTTGGTTACAGTCATTAGTAGAAGTGCCAGGCAGACTGGAGAGAGATGGTCGTCTGGTTGGTTACAGTCATTAGTAGAAGTGCCAGGCAGACTGGAGAGAGATGGTAGTCTGGTTGGTTACAGTCATTAGTAGAAGTGCCAGGCAGACTGAGAGATGGTCATCTGGTTGGTTACAGTCATTAGTAGAAGTGCCAGGCAGACTGAGAGAGATGGTCGTCTGGTTGGTTACAGTCATTAGTAGAAGTGCCAGGCAGACTGAGAGAGATGGTCGTCTGGTTGGTTACAGTCATTAGTAGAAGTGATCTGTCAGTTCAACCTCTCATATCTAGTGTGTGTATAAAGTTGGGAAAAAAACACATACTTGATATATGTGAGGCATGACATTTGAACTTGATTGTGTGAACATTGAGTGTGTGTGTATCTACATAACACTTAACAATACATAACACTTAACGATACTTAACACTCAACGATACTTAACACTCAAAGATACTTAACACTCAACGATACTTAACACTCAACGATACCTAACACTTAACGATACTTAACACTCAAAGATACTTAACACTCAACGATACTTAACACTTAACGATACCTAACACTTAAAGATACTTAACACTCAAAGATACTTAACACTCAACGATACTTAACACTTAACGATACCTAACACTTAATGATACCTAACACTGAACGATACTTAACACTTAACGATACTTAACACTGAACGATACCTAACACTTAACGATACCTAACACTTAACGATACCTAACACTTAACGATACCTAACACTTAACGATACCTAACACTTAACGATACCTAACACTTAACGATACTTAACACTTAACGATACTTAACACTTAACGATACTTAACACTTAACGATACCTAACACTGAATGGTAATTAACACTTAACGTTACTTAACACTCAACGAATCTTAACACTCAACGATGCCCAACACTCAAAGATACTTAACACTCAAAGATACTTAACACTCAACGAATCTTAACACTCAACGATGCCCAACACTCAACGTATACTTAACACTCAGCGATACTCAACACTCACGATGCCTAACGAGCTCAACGATAGCTTAACACCTAACGATACCTAACACTCAACAATACCTAACACTCAACAATACCTAACACTCAACAATACCTAACACTCAACAATACCTAACACTCAACAATACCTAACACTCAACAATACCTAACACTCAACAATACCTAACACTCAACAATACTTACTACTCAACGATACTTACTACTCAACGATACTTAACACTCAACGATACTTAACACTCAACGATGCCCAACACTCAACGGTCAAATCAAATTGTATATGTCACATGCCCAGAATACAACAATAGACCTTACAGTGAAATGCTACCTTATCCTCAATAGTGCAGTTTCAAAAAAGTATGGATAACAATAAAATATAAAATTACAAGTAATTAGAGAACAGCAGTAAAAAAAAATAACTATATACAGAGGGGGGGGGCTGGTACAGTCAATGTGTGGGGGCACCGGTTAGTTGAGGTGGTATGTACATGTAGGTAGAGTTATTAAAGTGACTATGCATAGACGATAACAGAGAGTGGCATTAGTGTGGAGAGGAGAGGGGGGCAATGTGAATAGTCTGGGTAGCCATTTGACGAGATGTTCAGGAGTCTTGTGGCTTGGGGGTAGAAGCTGTTTAGAAGCCTCTAGAAGAAGACCTAGACTTGGCTCTCTCTCTCTCTCGGACCAAAGCGCAGCGTGGTAAGTGTTCATGACTTTATTTTAAACTGAACACTAGAACAAAATAACAAAGGGCAAACAGAAAACAACTACCCAGAAAACATAGATGGGAGAAAGCTACCTAAGTATGGTTCCCAATCAGAGACAACGATAGACAGCTGTCCCTGATTGAGAACCATACCTAGCCAAAACAAGGAAATACAACACATTGAAAAATGAACATAGAATGCCCACCCCAAATCACACCCTGACCAAACCAAAATAGAGACATAAAAATCTCTCTAAGGTCAGGGGTGACACTCACCTCAGTGGGTTTTACCAGATTAGTGTGTTTATGGTCTGTAGCTCGGGTACACAGGGCCTCTCTCTCTCTCTCTCTCTCTCTCTCTCTCTCTCTCTCTCTCTGTCTCTCTCTCTGTCTCTCCTCTCTCTCTCTCTCTCTCTCTCTCTCTCTGTCTCTCTCTCTCTCTCTCTCTGTCTCTCTCTCTCTCTCTCTCTCTCTCTCTCTCTCTCTCTCTCTCTCTCTCTCTCTCTCTCTCTCTCTCTCTCTCTCTCTCTCTCTCTCTCTCTCTCTCTCTCTCTCTCTCTCTCTCTCTCTCTCTCTCTCTCTCTCTCTCTCAATTCTAATCATTTACTATATTGGCATGATGTAACAATGTACATATTGCCAAAGCTTACTTTGGAGATTTACAATATTTGTGAACTCAGCCCCAGGACCAGCTGGGTGAGTGTTCTCTTTTCTTTGCTCATCTTAATTCTGCCCTGCATGCATTGTTTGTAGTTTTCCTCTGGACATGTAGGAGAATCCTACAGAACTCTGCATGCAGGGTTTCAATGGAGTGTTTGTCCCATTGGATGACATCTTGTTTTGTAAGTGGACCCCACACCTCACTGCCATAAAGTGGACCCCACACCTCACTGCCATAAAGTGGACCCCACACCTCACTGCCATAAAGTGGACCCCACACCTCGCTGCCATAAAGTGGACCCCACACCTCGCTGCCATAAAGTGGACCCCACACCTCGCTGCCATAAAGTGGACTCCACACCTCGCTGCCAT
>NW_025751437.1:0-15325 GCF_021184085.1 Oncorhynchus gorbuscha
TGATAGACCCAATGAGCCACCACAAATGAAAATGGTGACACATTCCCCTTTCAATGGAAAAGGCTGCAGTGAACATCAAGAATAGCTACATACTATGTATTATGTGGGATTATTTCTATTGAGATTTGCAGCACACTGTAGGTGTTACTTTAGTCAAGAATTCTTGCTGTTCTTCTTAATAGAACAAGTTCATGTCGGTTGTCAGTAAATCACAAAGTGTGAAAAAGTTTGTGAAGAAAAAGTACATGGTTAAAAATAATAAAGTAATAATGTACTGATGTATTTCTGAGGGAAAACACTAAGAAAGCCAAGCCAATTACCTAAGTGTTCCATGGTTTCCATTTTGTGCCAGTTGCATCCCTGTGGCTGAGGTAAAAGAAACAGCAGCTAGGGCACACAGCTACGCTGCTGACCATGGAGTCAATTATCCTCCCTCTGTCAGCCCCAGTGTCCCTCCTCCTCACCCTCCTCCTCCCCAGTCCTCCTCCTCCCTCCTCCTCCCTCCTCTTCCCCCTCTCCTCCCCACTCCTCCCTCTATCTTTTCCCTTAGTTTACTCCTGTCCACCCTTTGCTCCCCCTCCTCCACTTCCCCCACCTCCTGCCCATGCTCCTGCTCAGTTCTCCTCCCCTCTCCTCCCCACCTCTCCCCCACCTCCTTCCTCTCTCGCCCGTCCTCCCCACTCCTCTGCTCCCTCCTCCTGTTTATCCTGCCCATCCTCTTCCCCCAGTCCTCTCCCCTCCTCCTCTCTCCTTCTCCCCATCTGTGGCAGATGAGGGGTTGGATCATAATTTGATCATAGTTTGACTACCAGAGGAATGATGATGACATGCCCTGGCTGTAGAAATAAAGGTTTATGGAACCGCCGTGTCACACACTGATCCCCTGGAGTTTCACACACACACAACCATATGCAGGGTTTATGTCCTAGTCTAACCTTTGAAGAAGCTGGATGTATGCAGTTACAGCCATTAAAGATAGATAGTCTCTCATAGCAAAGATTAACATTGACAATGGAACTGTATACCTAAAATAGCAAAATAAGGATGTTTGCTGAACATGTAGGCCTGGAACTTAACATAGCAGGAGGAGTAGAAAAGAACGACCAATAGAGATGACCGACCCATGGAGCAGACTGATTGTATTCATACGCTGTAAAAGTGAATGAGAGGGGATCTTTGTAGGCTATGACTTCAGAGTTCAGGTCCTTCCCTGCCAATCACCACCTTAATCCTCACCTCACCTGCTTCCTAAACCGCAGAGTTTAGGTTACCAAGCAACTGTCATCCATGAGCCTTGCTATGTTGCTCCATACAAGTGTTCACAGCTGGGGTTCACTGGGCCTCGATGGACTGGCTGACTAGCTGGCTGCTGGGGCAAAACTGAGTCAGTGTGGTGCTTTGGCCTTGGACACATGTTAACAAAGATATTTATAACTAAAGTAACACTAGGTTTCCTCTTTCATCTGCGATAATATATATGTGGTGAAGAATAAAGACGTTTACCTTGTAAGGGTCAGCTTGCTAGAGGCTCAGCTGGCTGGGACAGGAAGGAGAAGGCAGTTTAGCCATTAGGTTTACAATTTTGTTGCTTATGTTTCACTGTTTAACCTGAGGTATTGAAATGTATTGTTGATGAAGCCAAATCACATTAATGGTTGAAATAAATGCTTTTGGCGGTGCTGAACTACCAAGAAATCCATCTACATTTTTTAAATTCTAAAAAGACAAATCTCTTTTTCAACATTAGCATTTCCCTGACTACAGTAAGCCTGGGAACTGCATTAGTGTAGATCCGCTAAATAACATGGTTATGTGGGCAATTACACAAAGTGTGAGTGAGTCTTTTTAGAAGTAAAAGCTTGATAGTGTTTTAGTGGATTGGTTGATTATTCAGTTATAACCCACTTCAGCCTCCGTAGGGGCATTAACCCCAAACTGGCACCTCACTCAGGGAAGGGGACAGGGAGGAGAAATGGGGAAGTGGGACAGGTGGTGGGGACTTGGGACAACAAGGGGTATGTTTAATGTAGAGATGGACGGTAAACATTCACTGCATCCATTTTCAACAGCTGACATTTATTGACATTTAAGGCCCCTCAATGTCTCTCACAATGTAAACAACCTGGGAGACACATGACAAGTCAGATGGATTTACTAAAACTGAAACACAATAAAACATTCTCTACTTTATATTTCAGCAGGAGTAATAACGTAAAATGTTCTTTCCATGTGAAAACAGTACGGCTAAGAAGTAATAGGCCCAGATCCTCTGGGTGAAGGGCATTTCTTAGTTTGTAATCACAAACTGGTTCCAGTCTTCTGGTAAATATCAGTAGATGAGAACATGTGACTGTACATAATTCTAATGTTTACAAAGCTTGTAAAAAGGTTGTTCAAGGTCTACCTTTAGGCACCGATTTGTCTTTTAACTGTGTTTGGTTGTAGGCGGTTACTCTACTCGTTGCTGGAACTGTGGTGTGAGCAAACCAAGCATCCAGACGTGCTGTGCAGTCCTGTGGGTGTGTGTGCTTGTGCGTGTGTGTACTCTTACCATAGGCCTCCCTGACACAGAGTTGACAGGTTTATTTGTTTCTCATGGCCCCTGGCTGTGGCCCTGGACTCCCTCTTGGGCTTTTTCAGTGTGAAACCAAATCCCTTAATTAATCCACTAAACAACCGTTCTACCATTAAAGCAATTACACTATCAGCAGCCATGAGGTCTGCAGCACTGAGAATAGGGATGGGTGACCTGCACCCAACAGTGTTGTTGTACCAGTGCTCTGTGACTCAATGACACCCCATCTTCCAAGGTTTCCTTTGGAGAGAGAAGAGGCCTCTTGGGATTCTCTCTCTTCTCTCTCTCTCTCTCTCTCTCTCTCTCTCTCTCTCTCTCTCTCTCTCTCTCTCTCTCTCTCTCTCTCTCTCTCTCTCTCTCTCTCTCTCTCTCTCTCTCTCGCTCTCTCTCTCTCTCTTTCTCTCTCTCTCTCTCTCTCTCTCTCTCTCTCTCTTTATCCTCCTCCTCTCTTTCTCTCCACAACACTCCATTGTGTAAAAGCCAGTAGCAGCTTCCTTGTACTCCACCCTTCAATGCAAATTTAAAAAATAATGTAAATATACAACTATTTGGGTTGCTTATTTCTGCAAATTTCTAATTTAGTTTCTCATAACAGCAGCATTACACAACACAATGAGAACATCCATTTAGATTTGAACAGTCAGAGGATACTTACACTAGCATGACGAATATGTGTAAATGGGTACATAGCTGTGGCAGTGTTCATATCACTCTCTTTCCCTTGTCTGTTTCTCTCTCCTTTCCTCCCTGGTGTTAACCGCACAGGAAGAGACCTACCATTAGTCGCAAAGGGATCGGAGCTGAGAGATCGCCGTGGGAGACTGGCACCCACAGTGGTTCATTCCCCAGGTTGGTAACCACTTCATAACCATGTGGGAATGTATCTCTCTCCTTCCTCTCTCTCTTCTCTCTATCGCTCCGCTCCTGCTCCCAGCTGTTCCTATTCCCCTAATCAATCATTTAGTCTTCCCACACCTGTTCCCGATCCTTTCCCTGATTAGAGTCCCTATTTCTTCCTTTGTTTTCCGTTCCTGTCCTGTCGGATCCTTGTTATTGTTCACCGTGCTGTGTTGTGTATCGCCCTGTCGTGTCGTGTTTTTTCCTCAGATGCTGCGTGGTGAGCAGGTGTCTGAGTCTGCTAACTCAAGTGCCTTCCCGAGGCAACCTGCAGTTCTTGATCAAGTCTCCAGTCTGTTCTCGTCATTACGAGTGGAATTATGTTTTTTGTTTGTAGATTTACTTTACTGGATTAAAGACTCTGTTTTCGCCAAGTCGCTTTGGGTCCTCATTCACCTGCATGACAGAAGGATCCGACCAAAGAATGGACCCAGCGACTACAGACGCTCGTAACACTGCCGTCGAGATCCAAGGAGCCATGCTCGGCAGACACGAGCAGGAATTGTCTGCTGCTCGCCATGCCGTGAGAACCTGGCCGCTCAGGTTTCCGACCTCTCTGACAGTTCCAGAGTCTACGCCTCGTGCCACCTGTTACTTCCTGGCCTGCCGAGCCTCCGGAACCTAGGGTTAATAACCCACCTTGCTACTCCGGGCAGCCCACGGAGTGCCGCTCCTTTCTCACCCAGTGTGATATTGTGTTCTCTCTCCAACCCAACACATACTCTAGAGAGAGAGCTCGGGTTGCTTACGTCATTTCACCCTTACTGGCCGGGCTCGAGAGTGGGGCACAGCTATCTGGGAGGCAAGGGCTGATTGTTCAAACAATTACCAGAACTTTAAAGAGGAGATGATTCGGTTTTTGACCGTTCAGTTTTTGGTAGGGAGGCTTCTAGGGCCCTGGCTTCCTATGCCAAGGTGATCGATCCATAACGGATTATTCTATAGAGTTTCGCACTCTTGCTGCCTCTAGTGACTGGAACGAGCCGGCGCTGCTCGCCTCGTTTTCTGGAGGGACTCCACGCAGTGGTCAAAGATGAGATTCTCTCTCGGGAGGTTCCTTCCAGTGTGGACTCTTTGATTGCTCTCGCCATCCGCATAGAACGACGGGTAGATCTTCGTCACCAAGCTCGTGGAAGAGAGCTCGCATCAACGGTGTTTCCTGCTCCGCATCGCAACCATCTCCCTCCTCTGGCTCAGAGACTGAGCCCATGCAGCTGGGAGGTATTCGCATCTCGACTAAGGAGAGGGAACGGAGGATCACCAACCGCCTGTGCCTCTATTATGGATTTGATGGACATTTTGTCAATTCATGTCCAGTAAAGGCCAGAGCTCATCAGTAAGCGGAGGGCTACTGGTGAGCGCTACTACTCAGGTCTCTCCATCTAGATCCTGTACTATTATGTCGGTCCATCTACGCTGGACCGGTTCGGGTGCTACATGCAGTGCCTTGATTGACTCTGGGGCTGAGGGTTGTTTCATGGACGAAGCATGGGCTCGGAAACATGACATTCCTTTCAGACAGTTAGACAAGCCTACGCCCATGTTTGCCTTAGATGGTAGTCATCTTCCCAGTATCAGATTTGAGACACTACCTTTAACTCTCACAGTATCTGGTAACCACAGTGAGACTATTTCTTTTTTGATTTTTCGTTCACCTTTTACACCTGTTGTTTTGGGTCATCCCTGGCTAGTATGTCATAATCCTTCTATTAATTGGTCTAGTAATTCTATCCTATCCTGGAACGTTTCTTGTCATGTGAAGTGTTTAATGTCTGCCATCCCTCCCATTTCTTCTGTCCCCACTTCTCAGGAGGAACCTGGCGATTTGACAGGAGTGCCGGAGGAATATCATGATCTGCGCACGGTCTTCAGTCGGTCCCGAGCCAACTCCCTTCCTCCTCACCGGTCGTATGATTGTAGTATTGATCTCCTTCCGGGGACCACTCCTCCTCGGGGTAGACTATACTCTCTGTCGGCTCCCGAACGTAAGGCTCTCGAGGATTATTTATCTGTGTCTCTTGACGCCGGTACCATAGTGCCTTCTTCCTCTCCGGCCGGGGCGGGGTTCTTTTTGTTAAGAAGAAGGACGGTACTCTGCGCCCCTGCGTGGATTATCGAGGGCTGAATGACATAACGGTTAAGAATCGTTATCCTTCCCCTTATGTCATCAGCCTTCGAGATTCTGCAGGGAGCCAGGTGCTTTACTAAGTTGGACCTTCGTAACGCTTACCATCTCGTGCGCATCAGAGAGGGGGACGAGTGGAAAACGGCGTTTAACACCCGTTAGGGCATTTTGAGTACCGGGTTCTGCCGTTTGGTCTCGCCAATGCGCCAGCTGTTTTTCAGGCATTAGTTAATGATGTTCTGAGAGACATGCTGAACATCTTTGTTTTTGTCTATCTTGACGATATCCTGATTTTTTCACCGTCACTCGAGATTCATGTTCAGCACGCTCGACGTGTTCTACAGCGCCTTTAGAGAATTGTCTCTACGTAAAGGCTGAGAAGTGCTCTTTTCATGTCTCCTCCGTTACTTTTCTCGGTTCCGTTATTTCCGCTGAAGGCATTCAGATGGATTCCGCTAAGGTCCAAGCTGTCAGTGATTGGCCCGCTCCAAGGTCACGTGTCGAGTTGCAGCGCTTTTTAGGTTTCGCTAATTTCTATCGGCGTTTCATTCGTAATTTCGGTCAAGTTGCTGCCCTCTCACAGCTCTTACTTCTGTCAAGACGTGTTTTAAGTGGTCCGGTTCCGCCCAGGGAGCTTTTGATCTTCTAAAGAACGTTTACGTCCGCTCCTATCCTCGTTACTCCTGACGTCACTAGACAGTACATCCGTTCTGCCAAACGACTTAATGCCCGTCAAGCTCGTTGGGCGTTGTTTTTCGCTCGTTCGAGTTTGTGATTTCTTACCGTCCGGGTAGCAAGAACACCAAGCCTGATGCCTTATCCCATCTGTTTAGTTCTTCTGTGGCTTCTACTGATCCCGAGGGGATTCTTCCTTATGGGCGTGTTGTCGGGTTGACAGTCTGGGGAATTGAAAGACAGGTTAAGCAAGCACTCACGCACACTGCGTCGCCCGCGCTTGTCCTAGTAACCTCCTTTTCGTTCCTGTTTCCACTCATCTGGCTGTTCTTCAGTGGGCTCACTCTGCCAAGTTAGCTGGTCATCCCGGTGTTCGAGGCACTCTTGCGTCTATTCGCCAGCGCTTTGGTGGCCGACTCAGGAGCGTGACACGCGCCGTTTCGTGGCTGCTTGTTCGGACTGCGCGCAGACTAAGTCGGGTAACTCTCCTCCTGCCGGTCGTCTCAGACCGCTCCCCATTCCTTCTCGACCATGGTCTCACATCGCCCTAGACTTCATTACCGGTCTGCCTTTGTCTGCGGGGAAGACTGTGATTCTTACGGTTGTCGATAGGTTCTCTAAGGCGGCACATTTCATTCCCTCGCTAAACTTCCTTCCGCTAAGGAGACGGCACAAATCATCATTGAGAATGTGTTCAGAATTCATGGCCTCCCGTTAGACGCCGTTTCAGACAGAGGCCCGCAATTCACGTCACAGTTTTGAGGAGTTCTGTCGTTTGATTGGTGCTTCCGTCAGTCTCTCTTCCGGTTTCATCCCCAGTCTAACGGTCAAGCAGAGAGGGCCAATCAGACGATTGGTCGCATATTACGCAGCCTTTCTTTTCAGAGAAACCCTGCGTCTTGGGCAGAACAGCTCCCCTGGGCAGAATACGCTCACAACTCGCTTCCTTCGTCTGCTACCGGGCTATCTCCGTTTCAGAGTAGTCTGGGGACCAGCCTCCTCTGTTCTCATCCCAGCTTGCCGAGTCCAGCGTTCCCTCCGCTCAGGCTTTTGTCCAACGTTGTGAGCGCACCTGGAGGAGGGTGAGGTCTGCACTTTTGCCGTTACAGGGCGCAGACTGTGAGAGCCGCCAATAAACGTAGGATTAAGAGTCCAAGGTATTGTCGCGGTCAGAGAGTGTGGCTTTCCACTCGTAACCTTCCCCTTACGACAGCTTCTCTGGTGGACTCTGCGGTTCATTGGTCCGTTCCGTGTCTCTCAGATGTCAATCTGTCGCTGTGCGACTGCTTCTTCCGCGACATCTTCGCGCGTCCACCCTGTCTTCCATGTCTCCTGTATTAAGCCTTTTCTTCGCGCCCCCGTTCGTCTTCCCTCCCCCCCGTCCTTGTCGAGGGCGCACCTGTTACAAGGTACGGAAGATCATGGACATCGTTCTCGGGGACGTGGTCACCAGTACTTGGTGGATTGGGAGTGTTACGGTCCTGAGGAGAGGAGTTGGGTTCCATCTCGGGACGTGCTGGACCGTTCGTTGATTGATGATTTCCTCCGTTGCCGCCAGGGTTCCTCCTCGAGTGCGCCAGGAGGCGCTCGGTGAGTGGGGGGGTACTGTCATGTTTTGTCATTGGTTATCATGTCTTGTCTCTGTGCTTCCCTTCTATTCGTTTCCCTCTGCTGGTCTTATTAGGTTCTTTCCCTCTTTCTCTCCCTCTCTCGCTCTCTCTCTCTATCGTTCCGTTCCTGCTCCCAGCTGTTCCTCATTCTCCTAACTACCTCATTTACTCTTTTCACACCTGTCCCCTATTTTGCCCTCTGATTAGAGCCCCTATTTCTCCCTCTGTTTTCCGCTTCTGTCCTTGTCGGATCCTTGTATGATGTTCGCTGTTCTGTGTCCTTGTCTCGCCCTGTCGTGTTTTACCTTCTTCAGATGCTGCGTGTGAGCAGGTGTCTAGGTCTGCTACGGCCGGTGCCTTCCCGAAGCAACCTGCAGTCTGTGGTCGAGTCTCCAGTCAGTCCTCTCTACTGACGAGTGGATTTCAGTTTTCCTGTTTTGTTTTCACCTTGATAATTTCCAGGATTATCACTTTTGTCTAGAACTGGAATAAAGACTCTGTTTTCGTTAAGTCGCTTTTGGGTCCTCATTCACCAGCATAACATCATCCCCAAGCACGAACACACCGCTGTATTAGATCATCATTAACAAGGAAACTCCTGGTTATGAAAGCACAACAAGTGTGTAGATGTGTTGGCCTATATATGTTCACTTTAATTGTTTAGGCTTATGTTCCCTTCATGGGTTGAGATTGTAGTGGAACTGCAATATTGTCTAATGGCACACACCCTAAGATCCAATGTTAATGGAGAATCTATGGGGCCATGTTCCTAATGTAGCAGAACAAAAGAGACGGAATGATAGACCCAATGAGCCACCACAAATGAAAATGGTGACACATTCCCCTTTCAATGGAAAAGGCTGCAGTGAACATCAAGAATAGCTACATACTATGTATTATGTGGGATTATTTCTATTGAGATTTGCAGCACACTGTAGGTGTTACTTTAGTCAAGAATTCTTGCTGTTCTTCTTAATAGAACAAGTTCATGTCGGTTGTCAGTAAATCACAAAGTGTGAAAAAGTTTGTGAAGAAAAAGTACATGGTTAAAAATAATAAAGTAATAATGTACTGATGTATTTCTGAGGGAAAACACTAAGAAAGCCAAGCCAATTACCTAAGTGTTCCATGGTTTCCATTTTGTGCCAGTTGCATCCCTGTGGCTGAGGTAAAAGAAACAGCAGCTAGGGCACACAGCTACGCTGCTGACCATGGAGTCAATTATCCTCCCTCTGTCAGCCCCAGTGTCCCTCCTCCTCACCCTCCTCCTCCCCAGTCCTCCTCTCCCTCCTCCTCCCTCCTCTTCCCCCTCTCCTCCCCACTCCTCCCTCTCCTCCTTTTTCTCTCGTTCTCCCCTCGTCCCCCTTCCTCCCCACTCCTCCGCCCCCACCTCCTGCCCATGCTCCTGCTCAGTTCTCCTCCCCCTCTCCTCCCCACCTCTCCCCCTCCTCCTTCCTCTCTCGCCCCGTCCTCCCCACTCCTCTGCTCCCTCCTCCTGTTCCCTCCTGCCCATCCTCTTCCCCAGTCCTCCTCCCCCTCCTCCTCCCTCTCCTTCTCCCATCTGTGGAGCAGATAGAATTGGATCATAATTTGATCATAATTGGATCACTCAGAGGAATGATGATGACATGCCCTTGGCTGTAGAAAGGTTTTATGGAACCGCCGTATCACACACTGGTCTCCCTGAGTTTCACACACACACAACCATATGCAGGGTTTATGTCCTAGTCTAACCTTTGAAGAAGCTGGATGTATGCAGTTACATGCATTAAAGATAGATAGTCTCTCATAGCAAAGATTAACATTGACAATGGAACTGCATACCTAAAATAGCAAAATAAGGATGTTTGCTGAACATGTAGGCCTGAACTTAACATAGCAGGAGGAGTAGAAAGAACGGCCAATAGAGATGACCGACCCATGGAGCAGACTGATTGTATTCATACGCTGTAAAGTGAATGAGAGGGGAATCTTTGTAGGCTATGACTTCAGAGTTCAGGTCCTTCCCTGCCAACTCACCACCTTAACCTCACCTCACCTACCTCCTAAGCCGCAAGAGTTTAGGGTTACCAAGCAACTGTCATCCATGAGCCTTGCTATGTTGCTGTTCCATACAGAAGTGTTCACAGCTGGGGTTCACTGGAGCCTGGATGGACTGGCTGGCTAGCTGGCTGCTGGGGCAAAACTGAGTCAGTGTGGTCCTTTGGCCTTGGACACATGTTAACAAAGATATTTATAACTAAATTAACACTAGGTTTCCTCTTTCATCTGCGATAATATATATGTGGTGAAGAATAAGACGTTTACCTTGTAAGGGTCAGCTTGCTAGAGGCTAGCTGGCTGGGACAGGAAGGAGAAGGCAGTTTAGCCAAGAGGTTACAATTTTGTTGCTTATGTTTCACTGTTTAACCTGAGGTATTGAAATGTATTGTTGATGAAGCCAAATCACATTAATGGTTGAAATAAATGCTTTTTATGGGTGCTGAACTACCAAGAAATCCATCTGCGATTTTTTAAATTCTAAAAGACAAATCTCTTTTTTCAACATTAGCATTTCCCTGACTACAGTAAGCCTGGGAACTGCATTAGTGTAGATCCGCTAAATAACATGGTTATGTGGGCAATTACACAAAGTGTGGAGTGAGTCTTTTAGAAGTAAAAGCTTGATAGTGTTTTAGTGGATTGGATTTGATCATTCAGTTATAACCCACTTCAGCCTCCGTAGGGGCATTAACCCCAAACTGGCACCTCACTCAGGGAAGGGGACAGGGAGGAGAAATGGGGGAAGTGGGACAGGTGGTGGGGGACTTGGGACAACAAGGGGTATGTTTAATGTAGAGATGGACGGTAAACATTCACTGCATCCATTTTCAACAGCTGACATTTATTGACATTTAGGGCCCCTCAATGTCTCTCTAAATGTAAACAACCTGGGAGCCACATGACAAGTCAGATGGTTATTTGAGAAACTGAAACACAATAAAGTGTTTCTCTGCTTTATATTTCAGCAGGGAGTAATAACGTAAAATGTTCTTTCCATGTGAAAACAGTACGGCCTAGAAGTAATAGGCCTAAGATCCTCTGTGAAGGGCATTTCTTAGTTTAGCCAATCACAAAACTGGTTCCAGTCTTCTGGTAAATATCAGTAGATGAGAACATGTGACTGTACATAATTCTAATGTTTACAAAGCACAAAAGGTTGTTCAAGGTCTACCTTTAGGCACCGATTTGTCTTTTAACTGTGTTTTGGTTGTATGGTTACTCTACTCTGTTGCTACGGAACTGTGGTGTAGGCAAACTTCTAAGCATCCAGACGTGCTGTGCAGTCCTGTGGTGTGTGTGCTTGTGCGTGTGTGTGCTCTTACCATAGGCCTCCCGACACAGAGTTGACAGGTTTATTTGTTTCTCCTGGCCCCTGGCTGTGGCCCTGGACTCCCTCTTGGGCTTTTTCAGTGTGAAACCAAATCCTTTAATTAATCCACTAAACAACCGTTCTACCATTAAAGCAATTACACTATCAGCAGCCATGAGGTCTGCAGCACTGAGAATAGGGATGGGTGACCTGCACCCCAACAGTGTTGTTGTTTCAGGCTCTGTGACTCAATGACACCCCATCTTCCAGGTTTTCTTTGGAGAAGAGGGCCTCTTGGGATTCTCTCTTCTCTCTCTCTTCTCTTCTCTCTCTCTCTCTCTCTCTCTCTCTCTCTCTCTCTCTCTCTCTCTCTCTCTCTCTCTCTCGCTCTCTCTCTCTCTCTTTCTCTCTCCACAACACTCCATTGTGTAAAGCCAGTAGCAGCTTCCCTTGTGGCACTCCACCCCTTCAATGCAAATTTAAAAAATGGCTTGAATGTAAATATACAACTATTTGGGTTGCTTATTTCTGCAAATTTCTAATTTAGTTTCTCATAACAGCAGCATTACACAACATTGAATGAGAACATCCATTTAGATTTGAACAGTCAGAGGGATACTTACACTAGCATGACGAATATGTGTAAATGGTACATAGCTGTGGCAGTGTTCATATCACTCTCTTTCCTTGTCTGTTTCTCTCTCCTTCCTCCCTGGTGTTAACCGACAGGAAGAGACCATTAGTCGCAAAGGGATCGGAGCTGAGATCGCCGTGGGAGACTGACACTACAGTGGTTCATTCCCCAGGTTGGTAACCACTTCATATAACCATGTGGGGAATGTATCTACCCAGCCAGTGGAGTCATTTGTCTTTCCAACCAAATCTAAAATGTAGGAGGTCAAAGTGGTCAGTTAAAGGGATGGTTACTTGAACAGATCAACAGATCAGGAGCCACTGGTAAGGAGGTACTGTTCAACCTCAGTAAAATGAACCACGCAAAGGTGCTGAGGGAGTCCAGAGCGGGGAAACTAAAATGAGTAACACTTCAGACTGTGTGTGGCCTGCTGAATTTAAATGTATTCTTTGCTCTTTATGTTTCTGTCCTGAACATCTCCTGAAGTGCTTTGGGCTATGAATTGGCCCACCTGCATTTCGAGTGTCATGTTTTGTCTTAGCCCTAGGCGAATGGCGACAGTGGTTGGAGGGGGCGACCGTTCCTTTTGTCGTTTGGACAGACCATAAGAACCTTGAGTACATCCGTTCTGCCAAACGACTTAATGCTCGTCAAGCCCGTTGGGCGTTGTTTTTCGCTCGTTTGAGTTTGTGATTTCTTACCGTCCGGGTAGCAAGAACACCAAACCTGATGCCTTATCCCATCTGTTTAGTTCTTCTGTGGCTTCTACTGATCCCGAGGGATTCTTCCTTATGGGCGTGTTGTCGGGTTGACAGTCTGGGGACGTGGCTGCTTGTTCGGACTGCGCGCAGACTAAGTCGGGTAACTCTCCTCCCTGCCGGTCGTCTCAGACCGCTCCCCATTCCTTCTCGACCATGGTCTCACATCGCCCTAGACTTCATTACCGGTCTGCCTTTGTCTGCGGGGAAGACTGTGATTCTTACGGTTGTCGATAGGTTCTCTAAGGCGGCACATTTCATTCCCCTCGCTAAACTTCCTTCCGCTAAGGAGACGGCACAAATCATTATCGAGAATGTGTTCAGAATTCATGGCCTCCCGTTAGACGCCGTTTCGTCACAGTTTTGGAGGAGTTCTGTCGTTTGATTGGTGCGTCCGTCAGTCTCTCTTCCGGGTTTCATCCCCAGTCTAACGGTCAAGCAGAGAGGGCCAATCAGACGATTGGTCGCATACTACGCAGCCTTTCTTTCAGAAACCCTGCGTCTTGGGCAGAACAGCTCCCCTGGGCAGAATACGCTCACAACTCGCTTCCTTCGTCTGCTACCGGGTTATCTCCGTTTCAGAGTAGTCTGGGTTACCAGCCTCCTCTGTTCTCATCCCAGCTTGCCGAGTCCAGCGTTCCCTCCGCTCAAGCGTTTGTCCAACGTTGTGAGCGCACCTGGAGGAGGGTGAGGTCTGCACTTTGCCGTTACAGGGCACAGACTGTGAGCCGCCAATAAACGCAGGATTAAGAGTCCAAGGTATTGTTGCGGCCAGAGAGTGTGGCTTTCCACTCGCAACCTTCCTCTTACGACAGCTTCTCGTAAGTTGACTCCGCGGTTCATTGGTCCGTTCCGTGTCTCCCAGGTCGTCAATCCTGTCGCTGTGCGACTGCTTCTTCCGCGACATCTTCGTCGCGTCCATCCTGTCTTCCATGTCTCCTGTGTCAAGCCCTTTCTTCGCACCCCGTTCGTCTTCCCCCCCCTCCCGTCCTTGTCGAGAGCGCACCTATTTACAAGGTACATAAGATCATGGACATGCGTTCTCGGGACGGGGTCACCAATACTTAGTGGATTGGGAGGGTTACGGTCCTGAGGAGAGGAGTTGGGTTCCGTCTCGGGACGTGCTGGACCGTTCACTCATTGATGATTTCCTCCGTTGCCGCCAGGATTCCTCTCGAGTGCGCCAGGAGGCGCTCGGTGAGTGGGGGGTACTGTCATGTTTTGTCTTATTATTGTCTTGTCATTTTGCTTCCCTTCTGTTCGTTTCCCCCTGCTGGTCTTTTAGGTTCGTTCCCTATCCCTTTCTCCCCCTCTCTCTCCTCTCCGCTCTCTCTTCTCTCTATCGTTCGTTCCTGCTCCCAGCTGTTCCTATTCCCTAATCAATCATTTAGTCTTCCCACACCTGTTCCCTATCTTTTCCCTGATTAGAGTCCCTATTTCTCCCTTGTTTTCCGTTGCTGTGTTTTATAGGCCCCTAATGGAATACAATATTAGACTATTTGAAATCACAAAACAGGCAGAAATCTTCATCCACCTCCCGAATGGTGCTGTGGTCTAGTGGCACAGTGCTAGCTGGGGCGGTGCACAATTGGCCCAGCGTTGTCTGGGTTAGGGGAAGATTTGTCCGGCAGAGATGTTCTTGTCCCATCACGCACTAGTGACTCCTGTGATTGGCCGGGTGCAGTGCATGGTCGCCAGGCGTATGGTGTTTCCTCTGACACATTGGTGCGGCTGGCTTCCGGGTTAAATGGGCATTGTGTCAAGAAGCAGTGCGGCTTGGTTGGGTTTTGTTTCGGAGGACGCACGGCTCTCGACCTTCGCCTCTCCCGAGTCCATAGGAGAGTTGCAGCGATGAGACAAGACTGTAACTACCAATTGGATACCATGAAAAAGGGGTTAAAACATATATATATATTATAATAAATACAAATAAATATTTATTCATCCAATGTCTCAGAATGAATTTATTTCACGACAGACAAAAAAAAATCTTCATATTTCACGTCACAAATATCCTTCCCCCCTGATACCTGAATGTGTGAGTGAGTGCGACCTGTGGTCTCCGCCCTCCAATAATGGCACATCAGCATTGTCTGCCCCCCCAACCCCTCTTTTATGCTGCTGCTACTCTCTGTTTATCACATATGCATAGTCACTTTATATCTACATATCTACATGTACATACTACCTCAATCAGCCTGACTAACCGGTGTCTGTATGTAGCCTCGCTACTTTTATAGCCTCGCTACTGTATAAATCCTCGCTACTGTTTTTCACTGTCTTTTAACTGTTGTTTTTATTTCTTTACTTACCTTTTGTTCACCTAATACCTTTATTGGCCTTGCAGACAGACAGGGGCTGTGTCTGAAAGGCCACCCCAGTCTCTCTATATTCAAACACAGTGCACTACAGGGAATAGGGTGGCATTTCAGACACACTGAGGAGAGCTCCTCTGCAGTGCTCTCTAGCCTCAATCAGAGGCGCTTGATTTGATTAAGTCTTGAGCTCTGTGATGTTAAGTAGTGGATCCCATTGTAAATCGATGCTGAATGACATTACTCCTGTAAGGCAGTCAGTGGGGGTTTAAAGGGTGCTGAATGACAGTACTCCTGTAAGGCAGTCAGTGGGATTTAAAGGGTGCTGAATGACAGTACTCCTGTAAGGCAGTCAGTGGGGGTTTAAAGGGTGACAAATGACAA
>NW_025751438.1:0-15320 GCF_021184085.1 Oncorhynchus gorbuscha
CCTGCCTCATCCCTCCATCTCCCCTGCCTCATCCCTCCATATCCCCCTGCCTCATCCCTCCATCTCCCCCTGCCTCATCCCTTCATCTCCCCCTGCCTCATCCCTTCATCTCCCCCTGCCTCATCCCTCCATCTCCCCTGCCTCATCCCTCCATCTCCCCCTGCCTCATCCCTTCATCTCCCCCTGCCTCATCCCTCCATCTCCCCCTGCCTCATCCCTCCATCTCCCCCTGCCTCATCCCTCCATCTCCCCCTGCCTCATCCCTCCATCTCCCCCTGCCTCATCCCTCCATCTCCCCTGCCTCATCCCTCCATCTTCCCCTGCCTCATCCCTTCATCTCCCCCTGCCTCATCCCTCCATGTCATCCCTCCATCTCCCCTGCCTCATCCCTCCATCTTCCCCTGCCTCATCCCTTCATCTCCCCCCCTGCCTCATCCCTCCATGTCATCCCTCCATCTCCCCCTGCCTCATCCCTCCATCTCCACCTGCCTCATCCCTTCATCTCCCTCTGCCTCATCCCTCCATGTCATCCCTCCATCTCCCCATGCCTCATCCCTTCATCTCCCCCTGCCTCATCCCTCCATGTCATCCCTTCATCTCCCCCTGCCTCATCCCTCCATATCATCCCTCCATCTCCCCCTGCCTCATCCCTCCATATCATCCCTTCATCTCCCCCTGCCTCATCCCTCCATATCATCCCTCCATCTCCCCATGCCTCATCCCTTCATCTCCCCCTGCCTCATCCCTCCATATCATCCCTCCATCTCCCCCTGCCTCATCCCTCCATATCATCCCTCCATCTCCCCCTGCCTCACCTACACATCACCTAGCTACGTATTAAATACCTGACCTCTCACCTCCTGACCTCTCTAGGTATTAAATACCTGACCTCTGACCTCCTGACCTCTCTAGGTTTTAAATACCTGAACTCTCACATCCTGACCTCTCTAGGTATTAAATACCTGACCTCTGACCTCCTGACCTCTCTAGGTATTAAATACCTGACCTCTGACCTCCTGACCTCTCTAGGTTTTAAATACCTGAACTCTCACATCCTGACCTCTCTAGGTATTAAATACCTGAACTCTCACATCCTGACCTCTCTAGGTATTAAATACCTGACCTCTGAACTCCTGACCTCTCTAGGTATTAAATACCTGACCTCTGACCTCCTGACCACTCTAGGTATTAAATACCTGACCTCTGACCTCCTGACCACTCTAGGTATTAAATACCTGACCTCTGAACTCCTGACCTCTCTAGGTATTAAATACCTGACCTCTGAACTCCTGACCTCTCTAGGTATTAAATACCTGACCTCTGACCTCCTGACCACTCTAGGTTATACCTGAACTTAAACACCTAGACAGGTGTTAAATACACCAGATGAAATATAACATCTTCTCTACCACCCACATCAACTCTATAATGGTAGAATGCTGGCAAACACGTGTGTGTGTGTGTGTGTGTGTGTGTGTGTGTGTGTGTGTGTGTGTGTGTGTGTGTGTGTGTGTGTGTGTGTGTGTGTGTGTGTGTGTGTGTGTGTGTGTGTGTGTGTGTGTGTGTGTGTGTGTGTGTGTGTGTGTGTGTGTGTGTGTGTGTGTAGGGAAGCATTAATTTGTTTATTTTCTGTACAAATATTAGACTTGTCTTCCACTTTTACAATAAATAATATTTTGTGTAGCTTGTTGACAAACAATGACAATTCAATCCATTTTAATTCCACTTCGTAACACAAAAGAAAAAGCTTTGTGTGGATACTTTCTGAAGGCGCAGTAGGACCCATGTAGGGAAATCAAGAAACATATACAAATATCGTTTGAAGAAACTTTGAAATTGGTCTTACTGTTTTTAGCCCGTAGAAACACATTGAATAGAACATCTCATCTGTCTGTTCTATATCTGATATAAGAAAGTGACATTTAAAAAAAAACTAAAACATTTTTAACTTGGCATTACCTGTATACTTTGGACGTTGAAATTCACTTACATTCATGTTTTGTCCCGGTCCCGGGTCACCCTCAGACGAGTCTCATAACATTGGGCTCCCGAGTGGCGCAGCGGTCTGAGACACTGCATCTCAGTGTAAGAGGTGTCACTACAGACCCTGGTTAGAATCCAGGCTGTATCACACCCGGCCGTGATTAGAAGTCCCACTAATTGTAGCGGGGCGGCAGGGGCGGCAGGGGCGGCAGGGGGCAGGGGCGGCAAGGGCGGCAGGGGCGGCAGCGGCAGGGGCGGCAGGGGCGGCAGGGGCGGCAGGGGCGGCAGGGGCGGCAGGGGCGGCAGGGGTGGCAGGGTAGCCTCGTGGTCAGAGCGTTGGACTAGTCCCACTCATTGTAGAGCAAAACAGAGGCCCAACCGTTCAGAAGGTACAGATGTATTCATGACGAGATTTCTCCTGGTCTGAGAAAGACACCTTCGGCAGAAGGCCGACATCGGCGGACGCAAAAAAAAAGAAATTTGATGGATATTTTCTTTTAATTATTTAATTATAAATCCTCGAGCTGAGCGGAGAAAGCGGAGAAATTATTCAAATGTATATTTTTAAAATATATTTTTCTTATATTATGCCCAGCTCATGAGGCCCCTTAGTGACGTGAAGCCTGAGGCCTCTTCTGTCTAATGGTAAGCCCGCCAGTGCGTCCAGAAGCATCACATCAAACCTGAAGGAACATCTGGAGGTTCTGAAAGGCATAAAGCTGCCAGTTCCAGCAATGCGTGAAAGAGGAGAACATCTATACACATTATGATAATTAACAAGGATGCAGGAATAATGGTTATTTAGACACATAGATAGCAGCATTCCCATGAAACCTATCTAGAATGTTAAGATGTCAACCATGTTCGGTTTATGTTTGATGGGACGTTGTTGGAATATTCTCGTAACCCCACGGAAAACACATGAATGTCAGAGCAATGTTCTTATTTAAGGTGTCCGCAGATTCATTTCTTATGTTCTGAGAACACGATCAACACGTTCTGGGTTCTGAGAACATGGTCAAAACGTTCTGGGTTCTGAGAACACGGTCAACACGTTCTGGGTTCTGAGAACATGGTCAAAACGTTCTGGGTTCTGAGAACACGGGAAACACGTTCTGGGTTCTGAGAACACGGTCAACACGTTCTGGGTTCTGAGAACATGGTCAAAACGTTCTGGGTTCTGAGAACACGGTCAACACGTTCTGGGTTCTGAGAACACGGTCAACACGTTCTGGGTTCTGAGAACACGGGAAACACGTTCTGGGTTCTGAGAACACGGTCAACACGTTCTGGGTTCTGAGAACATGGTCAAAACGTTCTGGGTTCTGAGAACACGGTCAACACGTTCTGGGTTCTGAGAACACGGTCAACACGTTCTGGGTTCTGAGAACACGGGAAACACGTTCTGGGTTCTGAGAACACGGTCAACACGTTCTGGGTTCTGAGAACATGGTCAAAGCGTTCTGGGTTCTGAGAACACGGTCAACACGTTCTGGGTTCTGAGAACACGGTCAACACGTTCTGGGTTCTGAGAACACGGGAAACACGTTCTGGGTTCTGAGAACACGGTCAACACGTTCTGGGTTCTGAGAACACAGGAAACACGTTCTGGGTTCTGAGAACACGGGAAACACGTTCTGGGTTCTGAGAACATGGTCAACACGTTCTGGGTTCTGAGAACACGGGAAACACGTTCTGGGTTCTGAGAACATGGTCAACACGTTCTGGGTTCTGAGAACACGGGAAACACGTTCTGGGTTCTGAGAACACGGTCAACACGTTCTGGGTTCTGAGAACACGGGAAACACGTTCTGGGTTCTGAGAACATGGTCAACACGTTCTGGGTTCTGAGAACATGGTCAACACGTCCTGGGTTCTGAGAACACGGGAAACACGTTCTGGGTTCTGAGAACACGGTCAACACGTTCTGGGTTCTGAGAACACGGGAAACACGTTCTGGGTTCTGAGAACATGGTCAACACGTTCTGGGTTCTGAGAACATGGTCAACACGTTCTGGGTTCTGAGAACACGGGAAACACGTTCTGGGTAAGATCTATGTGACATTAAGGGAACGGTCTCTTGGAAAAATTCTTTGCACATCACAGGAAAATTGCAATGGAAATGTTAGTTAAAAACCACGATAATCGATGTCCGCGCACACAACACAGGATGTTAGATATCGCTCTGATGACAACACAGGATGTTATATATCACTCTGATGACAACACAGGATGTTAGATATCGCTCTGATGACAACACAGGATGTTAGATATCACTCTGATGACAACACAGGATGTTAGATATCACTCTGATGACACAGCTACTTTCTCTCTGCCAATTTAGACTGTCAGCCAATCTTCAAGATGATGATATTTAGGTGTTTTGTATAACATATCACACAGAGTTCTTGATGTATTCAGGCGTAGGGTGGCGTAGGGTGGCGTAGGGTGGCTTGTCAGATCTTCTTTATTGACTGACGTCGCTACTAGAGGAACCACGTATCCATTCATTCCTCGTCTCACCAATCAAAGCTCACTCAGCTCCACGATCAACTATTTAGAGTTTGGTTCTATGTGTTTCAGCCTGTCCACAGCCAGCACTGGGAAAGTAGAACTCTGTTAATTATTGTCGTTCCTTCAGCAACATATCTCGTCAGCCGTCGTTGCTGCTGTTGCATTTTGTGCCTCTCTCTCTCTCTGTCTGAAAGAGGCCTTATGAAATAGAATGGCAAATTAACTCCTCATTGTGCTACTGATGCAGCTAGAACAGGGGGAATCCATAATGAACAGGGGGAACAGGGGGAATCCATAATGAACAGGGGGAATCCATAATGAACAGGGGAATCCATAATGAACAGGGGGAACTGGGGGAATCCATAATGAACAGGGGGAATCCATAATGAACTGGGGGAATCCATAATGAACTGGGGAATCCATAATGAACAGGGGAATCCATAATGAACTGGGGGAATCCATAATGAACAGGGGAATCCATAATGAACAGGGGGAATCCATAATGAACAGGGGGAACAGGGGAATCCATAATGAACAGGGGAATCCATAATGAACAGGGGGAACAGGGGAATCCATAATGAACAGGGGGAATCTATAATGAACAGGGGGAATCTATAATGAACAGGGGGAACAGGGGGAATCCATAATGAACAGGGGGAATCTATAATGAACAGGGGGAATCTATAATGAACAGGGGAATCCATAATGAACAGGGGAATCCATAATGAACAGGGGGAATCCATAATGAACAGGGGGAATCCATAATGAACTGGGGGAATCCATAATGAACAGGGGGAATCCATAATGAACTGGGGAATCCATAATGAACAGGGGGAATCCATAATGAACAGGGGGAACTGGGGGAATCCATAATGAACAGGGGGAACAGGGGGAATCCATAATGAACAGGGGGAATCCATAATGAACAGGGGAATCCATAATGAACAGGGGGAATCCATAATGAACAGGGGAATCCATAATGAACAGGGGGAATCCATAATGAACAGGGGGAATCCATAATGAACAGGGGAATCCATAATGAACAGGGGAATCCATAATGAACAGGGGGAATCCATAATGAACAGGGGGAACTGGGGAATCCATAATGAACAGGGGGAACTGGGGAATCCATAATGAACAGGGGGAATCCATAATGAACAGGGGGAATCCATAATGAACAGGGGAATCCATAATGAACAGGGGAATCCATAATGAACAGGGGAATCCATAATGAACAGGGGGAACTGGGGGAATCCATAATGAACAGGGGGAACTGGGGGATTCCATAATGAACAGGGGAATCCATAATGAACAGGGGAATCCATAATGAACAGGGGGAACTGGGGGAATCCATAATGAACAGGGGGAATCCATAATGAACAGGGGGAATCCATAATGAACAGGGGGAATCCATAATGAACAGGGGAATCCATAATGAACAGGGGGAATCCATAATGAACAGGGGAATCCATAATGAACAGGGGGAACAGGGGGAATCCATAATGAACAGGGGGAATCCATAATGAACAGGGGGAATCCATAATGAACTGGGGGAATCCATAATGAACAGGGGGAATCCATAATGAACAGGGGGAATCCATAATGAACTGGGGGAATCCATAATGAACAGGGGAATCCATAATGAACAGGGGGAATCCATAATGAACAGGGGGAATCCATAATGAACAGGGGGAACTGGGGAATCCATAATGAACAGGGGGAACAGGGGAATCCATAATGAACAGGGGGAATCCATAATGAACTGGGGAACTGGGGGAATCCATAATGAACAGGGGGAACTGGGGGATTCCATAAGGATCGAACAATCTCATTTTTATTTAATATTATAGTGAAGAGTTAATATCTCATGTTATTGTAATAATATATTGTTGCGTTAATGCACCTTAACTTACTACGTTACTGACCCTGGTTGGTAAACAACATGACTCAGTTCTGTCCCTGTCTCACTACGTTACTGACCCAGGTTGGTAAACAACATGACTCAGTTCTGTCCCTGTCTCACTACGTTACTGACCCTGGTTGGTAAACAACATGACTCAGTTCTGTCCTTGTCTCACTACGTTACTGACCCTGGTTGGTAAACAATATGACTCAGTTCTGTCCCTGTCTCACTACGTTACTGACCCAGGTTGGTAAACAACATGACTCAGTTCTGTCCCTGTCTCACTACGTTACTGACCCAGGTTGGTAAACAACATGACTCAGTTCTGTCCTTGTCTCACTACGTTACTGACCCTGGTTGGTAAACAACATGACTCAGTTCTGTCCTTGTCTCACTACGTTACTGACCCTGGTTGGTAAACAACATGACTCAGTTCTGTCCTTGTCTCACTACGTTACTGACCCTGGTTGGTAAACAACATGACTCAGTTCTGTCCTTGTCTCACTACGTTACTGACCCTGGTTGGTAAACAACATGACTCAGTTCTGTCCCTGTCTCACTACGTTACTGACCCTGGTTGGTAAACAACATGACTCAGTTCTGTCCCTGTTCATGAATGTCTTTCTCATAGGAGAAGCGAACTGTATGATCACACACACACACACACACACACACACACACACACACACACACACACACACACACACACACACACACACACACACACACACACACACACACACACACACACACACACAAACTCCCCCCGTCCGTGTGGACGCAGCAGAAAGAGCTGAGTTTTCTGGCAAACAAGCAGAACAGAGAGCATTCTGGGAGTCACAATTACTGTCTGGTTAACCAGAGTCCCTGAGCCAGGTTACTGCTGCACACACACACACACACACACACACACACACACACACACACACACACACACACACACACACACACACACACACACACACACACACACACACACACACACACACACACACACACACACACACACACACACACGCAAACACACGCTGAGAACATGCTCTCTCTCTGTCTCTCTCTCTCTCTCTCTGTCTCTCTCTCTCTCTGTCTCTCTGTTTATCTCTCTGTCTCTCTGTCTCTCTATGTCTCTCTCTCTCTCTCTGTCTCTCTCTATGTCTCTCTCTCTCTCTCTCTCTCTCTCTCTGTCTTGCTCTCTCTCTCTCTCTCTCTCTCTCTGTCTCTCTCTCTCTGTCTCTCTCTCTCTCTCTCTCTGTCTCTCTCTCTCTCTGTCTGTCTCTCTCTCTCTGTCTCTCTCTCTCTCTCTGTCTCCCTCTCTCTCTCTCTCTCTCTCTCTCTCTCTCTCTCTCTCTCTCTCTCTCTCTCTCTCTCTCTCTCCCCCTGAGGGTGTGTTATCAATGTGAACCCGTATCAGCCCATCAGAGTGTGTAATTATGGATAATGAGTGTGTAGGCGTGTGGTTAACGTGCGTCTATTTTCCTTTGCAGGCTTTTATGAACTTGTGGTTTGTTTGTGTTTCAGTAGTAATATGTGTGTGTGTGTGTGCGTGCACGTGTGTGCGTGCGTGCGTACGTGCGTGTTTGTGTGTGTGTGTGTGTGCGCGTGTGTGCGTGCGTGTGTGCGTGCGTGCGTGCGTGCGTGAGTGCGTGCGTGCGTGCGTGTGTGAGTGTGTGTGTGTGTGTGCGTGCGTGCGTGTGTGTGTGAGTGTATCAGAGTTGTCAGCTCCTCCGTACATTTTCTTTGATCCTCTGTAACTCTCTCTCTCTCTCTCTCCCAATTCAAATCAATACAATTTCAATTTAAGGGATTTTATTGGCAAACATATGTTTACATACAAGTGAAATAGAAAACAAACAAAAGATAAATAAACATTAAACAATAAAAATAAACAGTTCACACAGGAAATTACAGAGGTTCCAAAAGAATAGAGACATTTCAAATGTCATATTATGTCTTTATACAGTGTTGTAAAGACATACAAATAGTTAATTTAACCTTCTTCAGGATTGGTGGGTCCCCAGCGGGACGGTTGAGCTAACATAGGCTAATGAGATTAGCATGAGGTTGTAAGTAACAAGAACATTTCCCAGGACATAGACATATCTGATGTTGGCAGAAAGC
Organism: Oncorhynchus gorbuscha; assembly: GCF_021184085.1. Taxonomy (NCBI): domain Eukaryota; kingdom Metazoa; phylum Chordata; class Actinopteri; order Salmoniformes; family Salmonidae; genus Oncorhynchus; species Oncorhynchus gorbuscha. Next base: position 8,519 of record NW_025751438.1, read on the forward strand.
TTTAAATTATTGTTAATCGAACTGCACTGTCCAATTTACAGTGAAATTACAATGAAATAATACCATGCTATTGTTTGAGGAGAGTGCACAGATACTTGAAAGTTATTAGTAAACCATATTAGACATATTAGATACAACATTTTGAACAGAAATGTAATGGTTCTTTGGATCAGTCTAAAACTTTGCACTTACACTGCTGCCATCTTGTGGCTAATAATATATATAATACATACATACAGAATAATACATTATGGCCTTTCAATTGCAATTTTTTGAATCCACAAACATTTCCACAAACTTCAAAGTCCTTTCGCATGGTATCAAGAATATGCTTATCCTTGCTTCAAGTCTTGAGCAAAAGGCAGATTTGGGTCATTTTTGGTGAAAATGGAAAAAAAGGTTCGATGTTTTAAAGAACAAAGGGAAAATAAATAAACATAAACATAAACACATTGTATTTACAAAAAAGAAACAAATAATGGTGTTTGTTCTTCACTGGTTGCCCTTTTCTTGTGGCAACAGGTCACAAATGTTGCTGCTGTGATGGAACAATGTGGTATTTCACCCAGTAGATATGGGAGTTTATCAAAATTGGATTTGTTTTCGAATTCTTTGTGGATCTGTGTGATCTGAGGGAAAAATGTGTCTCTAATATGGTCATACATTTTGGCAGGAGGTTAGGAAGTGCAGCTCAGTGGACAGTGAGCACTTAGCCTGTCTTGCAGGTGTCTTGCAATGCAGGTGTAGAAGCACGGTGGCTAGGAAAAACTCCCTAGAAAGGACAAAACCTAATAAGAAACCTAGAGAGGAACCAGGCTATGTGGGGTGGCCAGTCCTCTTCTGGCTGTGCCGGGTGGAGATTATAACAGAACATGGCCAAGATGTTCAAATGTTCATAAATGACCAGCATGGTCAAATAATAATAATCACAGGCAGAACAGTTGAAACTGGAGCAGCAGCATGGCCAGGTGGACTGGGGACAGCAAGGAGTCATCATGTCAGGTAGTCCTGAGGCATGGTCCTAGGGCCTCCGAGAGATAGAAAGAAAGAGAGAAGAGAGAATTAGAGAGGGCATACTTAAATTTACACTGGACCCCGGATAAGACAGGAGAAGTACTCCAGATATAACAAACTGACCCTAGCCCCCCGACACATAAACTACTGCAGCATAAATACTGGAGGCTGAGACAGGAGGGGTCAGGAGACACTGTGGCCCCATCCAATGATACCCCCAGACAGGGCCAAACAGGAAGGATATATAACCCCACCCACTTTGCCAAAGCACAGCCCCAACACAACTAGAGGGATATCTTCAATCACCAACTTACCATCCTGAGACAAGGCCGAGTATAGCCCGCAAAGATCTCCGCCACGGCACAACCCAAAGGGGGGCGCCAACCCAGACAGGAAGATCACATCAGTGACTCAACCCACTCAAGTGACGCACCGCTCCTAGGGTCGGCATGAAAGAGCACCAGTAAGCCTTAATTGGTTTGGGTCATTCATAGTGGTCAGGAGTATTCTGCCCGCGATTGTACTCTCTGTTTGGAGCCAAATAGCATTGTAGTTTGCTCAGTTTTTGTTAATTCTTTCCAATGTGTCAAGTAATTATCTTTTGTTTTCTCATGATTTGAGTTTGGGTTTAATTGTGTTGCTGTCACAGAGTCTCTTTGTGATCAGAGCCCAGGGCCAGCTTATGGGGACTCTTCTCCAGGTTCATCTCTCTGTAGAGTGATGACTTTCTTATGGAAGGTTTGAGAAATCACTTCCTTTTATGTCTCTTTCCTGTCTCTTTATTCTGACTGATTCACACTCTGCATTATTTTGTATTTCAGTTCTTTACGGAGGATATTTTGCAGAATTCTACTTCACGGAGTCTCAATTTGGTGTGTGTTTCCATTTTGTGAATTCTTGGTTGATGCAGACCCAGACCTCACAGCCATAAAGGAGCAATGGGTTCTAATGATTCAAAGTATTTTAAGCCAGATCCTAGTGGTATGTCAAATTTTATGTTCCTTTTGATGGCATAGAAGGCCCTCTCTTGCCTCGTCTCTCAGATCGTTCACAGCTTTGTTGAAGTTTCCTGTGGTGCTGATGTTTAGGCAAGGAGTATGTATAGTTTTGTGTGCTCTAGGTCAACGGTTCCGGATGGAATTTGTATTTGTGGTCTGGCAGCTGGACCATTTTGGAACACCATTATTTTGTCTTACTGGTTACTGCTCAGGGCCCAGGTCTGACAGAATCTGTGCGGAAGAATTAGGTGTTGCTATGGGTCCTCATCATCAGCAAACAGTAGACAATTAACTTCAGATTCAAATAGGGTGAGGCAGACTGTTGTGCCCTCGCCAATTCGTTGATATATATGTTGAAGAGGGTGTAGCGCCTGTGGAAATGCACACTTGTTTGTGTGGATTTTATCATGCTTATCCACTTTCATTCAGTGTGTATAGCAGACCCTCATGCCAATTTGAATCTAAAGCTTTTTTTGAAATCAACAAAGCATGAGAATTTTGTATTTGTTTTGGTTTGTTTGTTTGTAAATTAGGGTGTGCAGGGTGAATACGTGGTCTGTCGTACGGTAATTTGGTAAAAAAGCCAATTCGACATTTGCTCAGTACATTGTTTTCGCTGAGGAAAATATACCAGTCTGCTGTTAATGATAATGCAGAGGATTTTCCCAATGTTACTGTTGACGCATATTCCACAGTAGTTATTGTGGTCAAATTTGTCTCCACTTTTGTGGATTGGGGTGATCAGTCCTTGGTTCCAAATATTGAGGAAGATGCCAGAGCTGAGGATGATGTTAAAGAGTTTAAGTCAATTAGAATTTGTGCTCTGTATATTTTACCATTTAATTCAGGATACAGTCAACCTCAATTTTTTCCTGTAGTACATTCAATCTAATTGGAGAATCCAGTGGGTTCTGGTTCTTTAACAGTTCATTCTAAGATTTGCATTCGATCACGTATATATTATTGCTCTCTGTCTCTCTGTCTCTCTCTGTCTCTCTGTCTCTCTCTGTCTCTCTCTCTGTCTCTCTCTGTCTCTCTCTCTCTCTCTGGTATTGGTCTCTGTATCTCTCTCTTTCTGTCTCTCTCTCTGTCTCTCTCTCTGTCTCTCTCTCTCTCTCTCTCTCTGGTATCGGTCTCTGTCTCTCTCTCTCTCTCTCTGTCTCTGGCTCTCTCTCTCTCTCTGGTATTGGTCTCTGTATCTCTCTCTCTCTGTCTCTCTCTCTGTCTCTCTCTCTCTCTCTCTCTCTGGTATCGGTCTCTGTCTCTCTCTCTCTCTCTCTGTCTCTGGCTCTCTCTCTCTCTCTGGTATTGGTCTCTGTATCTCTCTCTCTCTCTCTCTCTGGTATTGGTCTCTGTATCTCTCTGTCTCTCTCTCTCTCTGGTATTGGTCTCTGTATCTCTCTGTCTCTCTCTCTCTGTCTCTCTTTCTCTCTGGTATTGGTCTCTGTATCTCTCTCTCTCTGTCTCTCTCTCTGTCTCTCTCTCTGGTATTGGTCTCTGTATCTCTCTGTATCTCTGTCTCTCTGGTATTGGTCTCTGTCTCTCTCTCTCTCTCTCTCTCTCTGTCTCTCTCTCTCTGGTATTGGTCTCTGTATCTCTCTGTCTCTCTCTCTCTGTCTCTCTTTCTCTCTGGTATTGGTCTCTGTATCTCTCTCTCTCTGTCTCTCTCTCTCTGGTATTGGTCTCTGTATCTCTCTCTCTCTGTCTCTGGCTCTCTCTCTCTGGTATTGGTCTCTGTCTCTCTCTCTCTCTCTGTCTATGGCTCTCTCTCTCTGGTATTGGTCTCTGTATCTCTCTCTCTGTCTCTCTCTCTCTCTCTCTCTCTCTCTCTCTCTCTGTCTCTCTCTGGTATTGGTCTCTGTCTCTCTCTCTCAGTCTCTCTCTCTCTCTCTCTCTCTGGTATTGGTCTCTGTATCTCTCTGTATCTCTCTCTGCCAGGTCCTGTCTACATGATGTGTTGATTCATCACATTCAGTTTAAAAACTTATCAGTTCTACTCAGATGATTCCAGTCATTGTATGTCCTCAGAGAGTTACAGTATGTGTCAATGAGAGGCCACATCCCAACAGAGACTCCCAGCTCCCAGCCAGAGACAAATTTATGAGCCAGACATTGGCTGCTTCCCAAATGGCAGTGTGGTCCCTATGTAGTGTACTACATTTTTTGGAGGGGGGGGGGGTTCTGTTTAAAAGTAGTGTACTACGTAGGGAATATAGTGCTATTTGGGACGCAGCCGTTTGGATGTCATAACGCACCACAAAATAGATCTTTTTTAAAATTGTTTTTTGGGGATTTTCACAATAAAATGACTGTTCGCTGAGGGAACCAGAGTCAAACTAAATGAATGTTCGCTGAGGGAACCAGAGTCAAACTAAATGAATGTTCGCTGAGGGAACCAGAGTCAAACTAAATGAATGTTCGCTGAGGGAACCAGAGTCAAACTAAATGAATGTTCGCTGAGGGAACCAGAGTCAAATTAAATGAATGTTCGCTGAGGGAACCAGAGTCAAACTAAATGAATGTTCGCTGAGGGAACCAGAGTCAAACTAAATGAATGTTCGCGGAGGGAACCAGAGTCAAACTAAATGAATGTTCGCTGAGGGAACCAGAGTCAAACTAAATGAATGTTCGCTGAGGGAACCAGAGTCAAACTAAATGAATGTTCGCTGAGGGAACCAGAGTCAAACTAAATTAATCTCTATAACTGTCTCTCTATATACCTGTCTCTCTCTATAACGGTCTATCTCTGTAACTATCTATCTATAACTGTCTATCTATCTCTGTAACTATCTGTCTCTATAACTGTCTATCTCTGTAACTGTCTATCTCTATAACTGTCTATCTATCTCTATAACTGTCTATCTATCTCTATAACTGTCTATCTATCTCTATAACTGTCTATCTATCTCTATAACTGTCTATCTATCTCTATAAATGTCTATCTATCTCTGTAACTATCTGTCTATCTCTATAACTGTCTATCTCTGTAACTATCTATCTATCTCTATATACCTGTCTCTCTCTATAACTGTCTATCTATCTCTATATACCTGTCTCTCTCTATAACGGTCTATCTCTGTAACTATCTATCTATAACTGTCTATCTATCTCTATAACTGTCTCTCTCTATAACTGTCTATCTATCTCTATAACTGTCTATCTATCTCTATAACTATCTCTCTCTATAACTGTCTATCTATCTCTGTAACTGTCTATCTATCTCTGTAACTGTCTATCTATAACTGTCTATCTATCTCTATAACTGTCTATCTATCTCTATAACTGTCTATCTCTGTAACTGTCTCTCTATCTATAACTGTCTATCTATCTCTATAACTGTCTATCTATCTCTGTAACTGTCTATCTATCTCTGTAACTGTCTATCTATCTCTGTAACTGTCCATCTATCTCTATAAATGTCTATCTATCTCTATAACTGTCTATCTATCTCTGTAACTGTCTCTCTCTATAACTGTATATCTCTGTAACTATCTGTCTATCTCTATAACTGTCTATCTATCTCTATAACTGTCTATCTCTGTAACTGTCTATCTATCTCTATAACTGTCTCTCTCTATAACTGTCTATCTATCTCTGTAACTGTCTATCTATCTCTGTAACTGTCTATCTATAAATGTCTATCTATCTCTATAACTGTCTATCTATCTCTATAACTGTCTATCTATCTCTATAACTGTCTATCTATCTCTGTAACTGTCTATCTCTGTAACTGTCTCTCTATCTATAACTGTCTATCTATCTCTATAACTGTCTATCTATCTCTGTAACTGTCTATCTCTATAACTGTCTATCTATCTCTATAACTGTCTCTCTCTATAACTGTCTATCTATCTCTGTAACTATCTCTCTATCTCTATAACTGTCTATCTATCTCTATAACTGTCCATCTATCTCTATAACTGTCCATCTATCTCTGTAACTATCTGTCTATCTCTATAACTGTCTATCTATCTCTGTAACTATCTATCTCTATAACTGTCTATCTATCTCTATATACCTCTCTCTCTCTATAACTGTCTATCTATATCTGTAACTATCTGTCTATCTTCTATAACTGTCTATCTATCTCTATAACTGTCTATCTATCTCTGTAACTGTCTCTCTATCTCTGTAACTGTCTATCTATCTCTATAACTGTCTATCTATCTCTATAACTGTCTCTCTCTATAACTGTCTATTTATCTCTATAACTGTATATCTATCTCTGTAACTGTCTATCTATCTCTGTAACTGTGTCTCTATCTCTGTAACTGTCTATCTATCTTTATAACTGTCTATCTATCTCTATAACTGTCTCTATCTATAACTGTCTATATATCTCTATAACTGTCTATCTATCTCTGTAACTATCTATAACTGTCTATCTATCTCTATAACTGTCTATCTCTATAACTGTCTATCTATCTCTGTAACTATCTATCTATAACTGTCTATCTATCTCTATAACTGTCTATCTATATCTGTAACTATCTGTCTATCTCTATAACTGTCTATCTCTGTAACTATCTATCTCTATAACTGTCTATCTATCTCTATATACCTCTCTCTCTCTATAACTGTCTATCTATATCTGTAACTATCTGTCTATCTCTATAACTGTCTATCTATCTCTATAACTGTCTATCTATCTCTGTAACTGTCTCTCTATCTCTGTAACTGTCTATCTATCTCTATAACTGTCTATCTATCTCTATAACTGTCTCTCTCTATAACTGTCTATCTATCTCTATAACTGTATATCTATCTCTGTAACTGTCTATCTATCTCTG
>NW_025751439.1:0-5000 GCF_021184085.1 Oncorhynchus gorbuscha
ATAATAACACTCATTAAGAAGGGGAGGGGGTAAGGAGTGATGACAGTAGAACCAGTCTTCACAGTGTCCTATAATAACACTCATTAAGAAGGGGAGGGGGGGTAAGGAGTGATGACAGTAGAACCAGTCTTCACAGTGTCCTACCCTGGCGGCGAAGTCTATGGCGGCCCCTCGGTTGAGCAGGAGAGTGGAGACATTCACGTTGCCATAGTGAGCAGCGATGTGCAGGGGGGTAAACCCACTCTGTTAGAGGGAGAGAGAGAGAGAGAGAGAGAGAGAGAGAGAGAGAGAGAGAGAGAGAGAGAGAGAGAGAGAGAGAAAGAGTGTACCAAGACATAAAGAGAGGGAAACAAAAAGAAAGAGAGTAGAAAGACAGATGAGATTCAGTTCAACCGCAGATCCCAACCGAAGAAAGACAGACTCTTAGTTCATGCAGCATTCCCATGATGCATCACTACCGGAGAAAAAGAGAGATGAGGAAATAAAATCAAGAAAAGAGAGGAAAGAGAAAGCTAATGAATCAGAACAGTACAGACTACACCCTGTGGCCCCTGGTCAGTACATGATACAGTACAAACTACACCCTGAGGCCCCTGGTCAGTACATGATACAGTACAGACTACACCCTGAGGCCCCTGGTCAGTACATGATACAGTACAGACTATACCCTGAGGCCCCTGGTCAGTACATGATACAGTACAGACTACACCCTGAGGCCCCTGGTCAGTACATGATACAGTACAGACTACACCCTGAGGCCCCTGGTCAGTATATGATACAGTACAGACTATACCCTGTGGCCCCTGGTCAGGACATGATACAGTACAGACTACACTCTGTGGGCCCTGGTCAGTACATGATACAGTACAGACTACACCCTGAGGCCCCTGGTCAGTATATGATACAGTACAGACTACACCCTGTGGGCCCTGGTCAGTACATGATACAGTACAGACTACACCCTGAGGCCCCTGGTCAGTATATGATACAGTACAGACTACACCCTGTGGGCCCTATATAGTATTGCCATAGGGCTCTGGTCTAAAGTAGTGCACTACATAGGGAATAGCGTGCCATAGGACGCTGGTCTAAAGTAGTGCACTACATAGGGAATAGGGTGCCATAGGGCTCTGGTCTAAAGTAGTGCACTATATAGGGAATAGGGTGCCATAGGGCTCTGGTCTAAAGTAGTGCACTATATAGGAATAGGGTGCCATAGGGCTCTGGTCTAAAGTAGTGCACTACATAGGGAATAGGGTGCCATAGGGCTCTGGTCTATAGTAGTGCACTATATAGGGAATAGCGTGCCATATGGCTCTGGTCTAAAGTAGTGCACTATATAGGGAATAGGGTGCCATAGGGCTCTGGTCTAAAGTAGTGCACTACATAGGGAATAGGGTGCCATTTGGGCAGCAAAACTGAAGACACTAATCATGCGAAACAAATAATATATCATAAGAGAGCCAAAGGTGGACCTAACACAGCCTATAACACTACATTACCCATAATACACTACATTAAGGCTATAACACTACATTAACCCTATAACAATACATTACCCATAATACACTACATTAACCCTATAACACTACATTAACCCTATAACACTACATTAACCCTATAACACTACATTACCCATAATACACTACATTAACCCTATAACACTACATTACCCATAATACACTACATTAACCCTATAACACTACATTAACCCTATAACACTACATTAAGGTTATAACACTACATTAAGGTTATAACACTACATTACCCATAATACACTACATTAACCCTATAACACTACATTACCCATAATACACTACATTAACCCTACAACACTACATTAACCCTATAACACTACATTAACCCTATAACACTACATTAACCCTATAACACTACATTAACCCTATAACACTACATTACCCATATAACACTACATTACCCATAATACACTACATTAACCCTATAACACTACATTACCCATAATACACTACATTAACCCTATAACACTACATTAACCCTATAACACTACATTAACCCTATAACACTACATTAACCCTATAACACTACATTAACCCTATAACACTACATTAACCCTATAACACTACATTAACCCTATAACACTACATTAAGGTTATAACACTACATTACCCATAATACACTACATTAACCCTAATACACTACATTAAGGTTATAACACTACATTAACCCTAATACACTACATTAACCCTAATACACTACATTAACCCTATAACACTACATTACCCATAATACACTACATTAACCCTAATACACTACATTAACCCTATAACACTACATTAAGTCTATAACACTACATTAACCCTATAACACTACATTAACCCTATAACACTACATTAACCCTATAACACTACATTAACCCTATAACACTACATTAACCCTATAACACTACATTAACCCTACAACACTACATTAACCCTAATACACTACATTAACCCTAATACACTACATTAACCCTATAACACTACATTAACCATAATACACTACATTAACTCCTATAACACTACATTAACCCTATAAGCACTACATTAACCATACTACATTAACCTTGCCAAACACTACATTAACCCTATAACACTACATTAAGGGTTATAACACTACATTAACCCTATAACACTACATTAACCTATAACACTCACATTAACCTGACACTCACATTAACCCTATATAACACTGCATTAACTCCTATAATTACTACGTTAACCCTATAACACTACATTAAGGTTATAACACTACACATTAAGGTTACAACACTACATTAACCATAACACTACATTAACCCTACAACACTCATTACCCATAAATACTACATTAACCCTATAATACTACATTAAATTCCTATAATACTACATTAACCTTACAATACTATTAACCTTATAATACTACATTAAGTGTTATAACACTACATTAACCCTATAACACTACATTACCCATAATACACTACATTAACCCTATAACTCTACATTAACCCTATAACACTACATTAAGCTTATAACACTACATTAACCCTAATACACTACATTAACCCTATAACACTACATTAACCCTATAACACTACATTAACCCTATAACACTACATTAACCCTATAACACTACATTAACCCTATAACACTACATTAACCCTATAACACTACATTAACCCTATAACACTACATTAACCCTATAACACTACATTAACCCTACAACACTACATTAACCCTATAACACTACATTAACCCTATAACACTACATTAACCTTATAACACTACATTAACCCTAATACACTACATTAACCCTATAACACTACATTAAGTCTATAACACTACATTAACCCTATAACACTACATTAACCCTATAACACTACATTAACCCTATAACACTACATTAACCCTAATACACTACATTAACCCTAATACACTACATTAACCCTATAACACTACATTAAGTCTATAACACTACATTAACCCTATAACACTACATTAACCCTATAACACTACATTAACCCTATAACACTACATTAACCCCTATAACACTACATTAACCCTATACACTACATTAAGGCTATAACACTACATTAACCCTATAACACTACATTAAGGTTATAACACTACATTAACCTAAACACTACATTAACCCTATAACACTACATTAACCCTATCAACACTACATTACCCATAATACACTACATTAACCCTACACTACACTACATTAACCTACATTAATAACACTACATTAACCCTATAACACTACATTAACCCTATAACACTACATTAACCTATAACACTACATTAACCCTATAACACTACATTAACCTATAACACTACATTAACCCTATAACACTACATTAACCCTAATACACTACATTAACCCTACAACACTACATTAACCCTATAACACTACATTAACCCTATAACACTACATTAACCCTATAACACTACATTAACCCTATAACACTACATTACTACATTAATAAACACTACATTACCCTATAACACTACATTAACCTATAACACTACATTAATCTAATACACTACATTAACCCTATAACACTACATTAACCCTATAACACTACATTAACCCTATAACACTACATTAACCCTATAACACTACATTAAGGTTATAACACTACATTACCATAATACACTACATTAACCCTATAACACTACATTAACCCTATAACACTACATTAACCCTATAACACTACATTAATCCTAATACACTACATTAACCCTACAACACTACATTAACCCTAATAACACTACATTAACCCTATAACACTACATTACCCCTATACACTACATTAACCCTAATACACTACATTAACCCTATAACACTACATTAACCCTATAACACTACATTAACCCTATAACACTACATTAACCCTATAACACTACATTAACCCTATAACACTACATTAACCCTATAACACTACATTAACCCTACAACACTACATTAACCCTATAACACTACATTAACCCTATAACACTACATTAACCCTATAACACTACATTAACCCTATAACACTACATTAACCCTATAACACTACATTAAGGTTATAACACTACATTAACCCTATAACACTACATTAACCCTATAACACTACATTAACCCTATAACACTACATTAACCCTAATACACTACATTAACCCTATAACACTACATTAACCCTATAACACTACATTAACCCTATAACACTACATTAACCCTATAACACTACATTAAGGTTATAACACTACATTACCCATAATACACTACATTAACCCTATAACACTACATTAACCCATAATAACACTACATTAACCCTACAACACTACATTAACCCTACAACACTACATTAAGCTATAACACTACATTAAGGCTATAACACTACATTAACCCTATAACACTACATTACCCATAATACACTACATTAACCCTATAACTCTACATTAACCCTATAACACTACATTAAGCTTATAACACTACATTAACCCTAATACACTACA
>NW_025751440.1:0-15317 GCF_021184085.1 Oncorhynchus gorbuscha
CTGCTACATATGTGCAATAACCTTCTATATTCATTGTGACAGGTTGTACAAGTAAACATGTAGCAAAACAGTAGTAGACCACTGAGGGAAGGGTACCGGGCAGTGCAAAGCGCCGAGTCAAACTGGGACTAGACCACCAGGGAAGGGTAATACAGTGGAAATCGGTTCTCAGTGTGAACTGGTACATATGTAGAACCACCAGGGAAGGGTACTACAGTGGAAATCAGGTTGTATGGGCAAGTAATCCTAACCACTGTACCAAAAGAGTAGTCCCCAGTTTGAAATGGTACATATAGTTGAAGTCGTAGTTTCCATCCACTTAGGCTGGAGTCATTAAACTGTTTATCAACCCTCCCCAGACTTGCTAACAAACGATCGTTTTGGCTGACGGTTAGACATCTACTTTGTGCATGACACAAGTCATTTTTCCAACAATTGTTTACATTGGGATTATTTCACTTATAATTCACTGTATCACAAATTCAGTGGGCCAGAAGTTTACATACAATGAGTTGGCTGTGCCTTTAAACAGTTTGTAAAATTCCCGAAAATGATGTCATGGCTTTAGAAGCTTCTGATAGGCTAATTGGACATCCTTTGAGTCAATTGAGGTGTACCTGTAGATGTATTTCAAGGCCTACCTTCAAACTCAGTGCCTCTTGCTTGACTCCATGGGAAAAGCAAAGGAAATCAGCCAAGACCTCAGAAAATGTAGACCTCCACAAGTCTGGTTCCTCCTTGGGAGCAATTTCCAAACGCCTGAAGGTAGCCATCTGGTTCCTGAAACCCCACCCTACCTAGGATAGGAGCAATTTCCAAAGTGGCGTTCCACTCATCCCTGAATGCAACAGCAAAGGACCTTGTGAAGATGCTGGAGGAAACAGGTACAAATGGTAAATGTATCCAGAAACAATAGTACGCAAGTATAAACACCATGATGACGAGATACCGCTCAGGAAGGAGACGCGTTCTCTCCTAGAGATGAACGTGCTTTGGGTCGAAAAGTACAAATCCATCCCAGCCAACAACAGCAAAGGACCTTGTGAAGATGCTGGAGGAAACAGGTACAAAAATGGTCTGATATCCACAGGCAAATCGAGTCCTATATCGACATACCCGAGAGGCCGATCAACAAGGAAGAAGCTACTGCACCAAAACCGCCATAAAAAAAGCCATACTACAGTTTGGGGACAAAGATCCTAGTTATTGGAGAAATGTCCTCTGGTCTTGAAAGAAAAATTGAACTGTTTGGCCATAATGACCATTGTTATGTTTGGAGGGAAAAGGGGAGGCTTTCCAAGCCAAAGAACACCATCATGTTGTGGGGGTGCTTTGCTGCAGGAGGGTCTGGTGCACCACTAGAACAACTGGGAAGGACACTGCAGTGCAAATCGGTTCCCAGTGTGAGCTGGTACATATGTGCGATAACCTTCTATATTCATTGTGACAGGTTGCACAAGGAGCATAGACTATTTCCCTGACCGGGAATCAAACCCGGGCAGCAGGGTGAGAGCGCCGAATCCTAACCACTAGACCACCAGGGAAGGATTATACAGTGCAAATCGGTTCCCAGTGTGAGCTGGTACATATGTGCGATAACCTTCTATATTCATTGTGACAGGTTGTACAAGTAAACATGTAGCAAAAGAGTAGTTCCCTGACCGGGAATCAAACCCGGCCGCGGCAGTGAGAGCACCGAATCCTAACGACTAGACCACCAGGGAAGGATAATACAGTGCAAATCGGTTCCCAGTGTGAGCTGGTACAAATGTGCGATAACCTTCTATATTCATTGTGACAGGTTGTACAAGTAAACATGTAAAAAAAGAGTAGTTCCCTGATCAGGAATCAAAACCGGGGCGCGGCGGTGAGAGCGCCGAATCCTAACCACTAGACCACCAGGGAAGGGTACGACAGTGCAAATCGTTTCCAAGTGTGAACTGGTACATATGTGCGATAACATATATTCATTGTGACAGGTTGTACAAGTAAACATGTAGCAATAGAGTAGTTCCCTGACCGGGAATTGAACCCGGGCCGCGGCAGTGAGCGCCGAATCTAACCACTAGACCACCAGGGAAGGGTATTACAGTGCAATTCGTTTCCCATTTTGAAATGGTACATATAGTTGAAGTCGTAAGTTTCCATCCACTTAGGCTGGAGTCATTAAAACCGGTTTGTCAACCCCTCCGCACATTTCTTGCTAACAAACGATAGTTTTGGCAGTCGGTTAGGACATCTACTTTGTGCATGACACAAGTCATTTTTCCAACAATTGTTTACAGAGGGATTATTTCACTTATAATTCACTGTATCACAAATTCAGTGGGCCAGAAGTTTACATACACTAAATTGGCTGTGCCTTTAAACAGTTTGTAAAATTCCCGAAAATGATGCCATGGCTTTAGAAGCTTCTGATAGGCTAATTGACATCCTTTGAGTCAATTGGAGGTGTACCTGTAGATGTATTTCAAGGCCTACCTTCAAACTCAGTGCCTCTTTGCTTGACTCCACGGGAAAAGCAAAGGAAATCAGCCAAGACCTCAGAAAAAAATGTAGACCTCCACAAGTCTGGTTTCTCCTTGGGAGCAATTTCCAAACGCCTGAAGGTACCTCGCTCATCTGGACAGCGGAGTCAATCACCACCTTCCGGAGACACCTGAAACCCCACCTCTTTAAGGAATACCTAGGATAGGATAAGTAATCCTTCTCACCCCCCCCTAAAAGATTTAGATGCACTATTGTAAAGTGGCTGTTCCACTGGATGTCATAAGGTGAATGCACCAATTTGTAAGTCGCTCTGGATAAGAGCGTCTGCTAAATGACTTAAATGTAAATGTAAATGTATCTGTAGAAACAATAGTACGCAAGTATAAACACCATGGGACCACGCAGGCGTCATACCGCTCAGGAAGGAGACGCGTTCTCTCTCCTAGAGATGAACGTACTTTGGGTCGAAAAGTGCAAATCCATCCCAGAACAACAGCAAAGGACCTTGTGAAGATGCTGGAGGAAACAGGTACAAAATGGTCTATATCCACACGCAAACGAGTCCTATATCGACATACCCCGAGAGGCCGCTCAACAAGGAAGAAGCTACTGCACCAAAACCGCCATAAAAAAAGCCATACTACAGTTTGGGGACAAAGATCCTAGTTATTGGAGAAATGTCCTCTGGTCTGATGAAACAAAAATCGAACTGTTTGGCCATAATGACCATTGTTATGCTTGGAGGGAAAAGGGGGAGGCTTTCAAGCCGAAGAACACCATCATGTTGTGGGGGTGCTTTGCTGCAGGAGGGTCTGGTGCACCACTAGAACAACTGGGAAGGACACTGCAGTGCCAATCGGTTCCTAGTGTGAGCTGGTACATATGTGCGATAACCTTCTATGTTCATTGTGACAGGTTGCACAAGGAGCATAGACTATTTCCCTGACCGGGAATCAAACCCGGGCTGCAGCGGTGAGAGCACCTAATCCTAACCACTAGACCACCAGGGAAGGATTATACAGTGCAAATCGGGTCTCAGTGTGAGCTGGTACATATGTGCGATAACCTTCTATATTCATTGTGACAGGTTGTACAAGTAAACATGTAGCAAAAGAGTAGTTCCCTGACCGGGAATCGAACCCGGGACGCAGCGGTGAGAGCGCCGAATCCTAACCACTAGACCACCAGGGAAGGGTACTACAGTGCAAATCGGGAGTCGAACTGGGAGTCGAACCACCAGGAAAGGGTACTACAGTGGAAATCGGGAGTCGAACCTGGGCCGCAGGGGTGAGAGCGCCGAATCCTAACCACTAGACCACCAGGGAAGGGTACTACAGTGCAATTCGTTTCCCAGTTTGAAATGGTACATATAGTTGAAGTCGTAAGTTTCCATCCACTTAGGCTTGAGTCATTAAAACCTGTTTGTCAACCCCTCCACACATTTCTTGCTAACAAACAATAGTTTTGGCAGTCGGTTAGGACATCTCCTTTGTGCATGACACAAGTAATTTTTCCAACAATTGTTTACAGAGGGATTATTTCACTTATAATTCACTGTATCACAAATTCAGTGGGCCAGAAGTTTACATACACAAAGTTGGCTGTGCCTTTAAACAGTTTGTAAAATTCCCGAAAATGATGTCATGGCTTTAGAAGCTTCTGATAGGCTTATTGACATCCTTTGAGTCAATTGGAGGTGTAACTGTAGATGTATTTCAAGGTCTACCTTCAAACTCAGTGCCTCTTTGCTTGACTCCATGGGAAAAGCAAAGGAAATCAGCCAAGACCTCAGAAAAAAATGTAGACCTCCACAAGTCTGGTTCCTCCTTGGGAGCAATTTCCAAACGCCTGAAGGTACCTAGCTCATCTGTAGAAACAATAGTACGCAAGTATAAACACCATGGGACCACGCAGGCGTCATACCGCTCAGGAAGGAGACGCGTTCTCTCTCCTAGAGATGAACGTACTTTGGGTCGAAAAGTGCAAATCCATCCCAGAACAACAGCAAAGGACCTTGTGAAGATGCTGGAGGAAACAGGTACAAAATGGTCTATATCCACAGGCAAACGAGTCCTATATCGACATACCCGAGAGGCCGCTCAGCAAGGAAGAAGCTACTGCTCCAAAACCGCCATAAAAAAAGCCATACTACAGTTTGGGGACAAAGATCCTAGTTTTTGGAGAAATGTCCTCTGGTCTGATGAAACAAAAAAAAAAATGTAGACCTCCACAAGTCTGGTTCCTCCTTGGGAGCAATTTCCAAACGCCTGAAGGTACCTAGCTCATCTGTAGAAACAATAGTACGCAAGTATAAACACCATGGATGACGCAGGCGTCATACCGCTCAGGAAGGAGACGCGTTCTCTCTCCTAGAGATGAACGTAGAAAAGTGCAAATCCATCCCAGAACAACAGCAAAGGACCTTGTGAAGATGCTGGAGGAAACAGGTACAAAATGGTCTATATCCACAGGCAAACGAGTCCTATATCGACATACCCCGAGAGGCCGCTCAGCAAGGAAGAAGCTACTGCTCCAAAACCGCCATAAAAAAGCCATACTACAGTTTGGGGACAAAGATCCTAGTTTTGGAGAAATGTCCTCTGGTCTGATGAAACAAAAATCGAACTGTTTGGCCATAATGACCATTGTTATGTTTGGAGGGAAAAGGGGAGGCTTTCAAGCCGAAGAACACCATCATGTTGTGGGGGTGCTTTGCTGCAGGAGGTATGGTGCACCACTAGAACACCTGGGAAGGACACTGCAGGGCAAATCGGTTTGCAATTTGAAGTGGTACATATGTGCAACATCCTACTAAATTCATAGTGACAGGTTACACAAGTAAACAAGGAGCATAGACTATTTCCCTGACCGGGAATCGAACCCGAGCCACGGCGGTGAGAGCGCCGAATCCTAACCACTAGACCACCAGGGAATGATAATACAGTGAAAATTGGTTCTCAGTGTGAGCTGGTACATATGTGCGATAACCTTCTATATTCATTGTGACAGGTTGTAGAAGTAAAGATGTAGCAAAAGAGTAGTTCCCTGACCGGGAATCGAACCCGGGCCGCGGCGGTGAGAGCGCCGAATCCTAACCACTAGACCACCAGGGAAGGGTACGACAGTGCAAATCGGTTCCAAGTGTGAGCTGGTACATATGTGCGATAACCTTCTATATTCATTGTGACAGGTTGTACAAGTAAACATGTAGCAAAAGATTAGTTCCCTGACCATGAATCGAACCCGGGCCGCAGCGGTGAGAGCGCCGAATCTAACCACTAGACCACCAGGGAAGGGTACTACAGTGCAAATCGGGAGTCGAACTGGGAGTCGAACCACCAGGAAGGGTACTACAGTGGAAATCGGGAGTCAAACCCGGGCCGCGGCGGTGAGAGCGCCGAATCCTAACCACTAGACCACCAGGAAGGGTACTACAGTGCAATTCGTTTCCCAGTTTGAAATGCAAGGAAGCTCCTTCCTCTGCAAGGAAGAAGCTACTGCTCCAAAACCGCCATAAAAAAGCCATACTACAGTTTGGGGACAAAGATCCTAGTTTTGGAGAAATGTCCTCTGGTCTGATGAAACAAAAATCGAACTGTTTGGCCATAATGACCATTGTTATGTTTGGAGGGAAAAGGTGAGGATTTCAAGGCGAAGAACACCATCATGTTGTGGGGTTGCTTTGCTGCAGGAGGGTCTAGTGCACCACTAGAACACCTGGGAAGGACACAGCAGGGCAAATCGGTTTGCAATTTGAAGTGGTACATATGTGCGACAACCTACTAAATTCATAGTGACAGGTTGCACAAGTAAACAAGGAGCATAGACTATTTCCCTGACCGGGAATCGAACCCGGGGCCCGGCGGTGAGAGCGCCGAATCCTAACCACTAGACCACCAGGGAAGGATAATACAGCGTAAATCGGTTCCCAGTGTGAGCTGGTACATATGTGCGATAACCTTCTATATTTATTGTGACAGGTTGCACAAGTAAACATGTAGCAAAAGAGTAGCTCGCTGACCGGGAATCGAAACCGGGCCGCGGGCCGAATCCTAACCACTAGACCACCAGGGAAGGGTACTACAGTGCAATTCGTTTCCCAGTTTGAAATTGTACATATAGTTGAAGTCGTAAGTTTCCATCCACTTAGGCTGGAGTCATTAAAACCTGTTTGTCAACCCCTCCACACATTTCGTGCTAACAAACGATAGTTTTGGGAGTCGGTTAGGACATCTACTTTGTGCATGACACAAGTCATTTTTCCAACAATTGTTTACAGAGGGATTATTTCACTTATAATTCACTGTATCACAAATTCAGTGGGCCAGAAGTTTACATACACTAAGTTGGCTGTGCCTTTAAACAGTTTGTAAAATTCCCGAAAATGATGTCATGGCTTTAGAAGCTTCTGATAGGCTAATTGACATCCTTTGAGTCAATTGGAGGTGTACCTGTAGATGTATTTCAAGGCCTACCTTCAAACTCAGTGCCTCTTTGCTTGACTCCATGGGAAAAGCAAAGGAAATCAGCAAGACCTCAGAAAAAAATGTAGACCTCCACAAGTTTGGTTCCTCCTTGGGAGCAATTTCCAAACGCCTGAAGGTACCTCGCTCATCTGTAGAAACAATAGTACGCAAGTATAAACACCATGGGACCACGCAGGCGTCATACCGCTCAGGAAGGAGCGTTCTCTCTCCTAGAGATGAACGTACTTTGGGTCGAAAAGTGCAAATCCATCCCAGAACAACAGCAAAGGACCTTGTGAAGATGCTGGAGGAAACAGGTACAAAATGGTCTATATCCACAGGCAAACGAGTCCTATATCGACATATCCCGAGAGGCCGCTCAGCAAGGAAGAAGCTACTGCTCCAAAACCGCCATAAAAAAGCCATACTACAGTTTGGGGACAAAGATCCTAGTTTTTGGAGAAATGTCCTCTGGTCTGATGAAACAAAAATCGAACTGTTTGGCCATAATGACCATTGTTATGTTTGGAGGGAAAAGGGGAGGCTTTCAAGCCGAAGAACACCATCATGTTGTGGGGTGCTTTGCTGCAGGAGAGTCTGGTGCACCACTAGAACACCTGGGAACGACACTGCAGGGCAAATCGGTTTGCAATTTGAAGTGGTACATATGTGCGACAACCTTCTATATTCATTGTGACAGGTTGCACAAGTAAACAAGGAGCATAGACTATTTCCCTGACGGGGAATCGAACCTGGGCCGCGACGGTGAGAGCGCCGAATCCTAACCATTAGATCACCAGGGAAGGATAATACAGTGCAAATCGGTTCTCAGTGTGAGCTGGTACATATGTGTGATAACCTTCTATATTCATTGTGACAGGTTGTACAAGTAAACATGTAGCAAAAGATTAGTTCTCTGACCGGGAATCGAACCCGGGCCGCGGCGGTGAGAGCGCCGAATCCTAACCACTAGACCACCAGGGAAGGGTACAACAGTGCAAATCGGTTCCCAGTGTGAGCTGGTACATATGTGCGATAACCTTCTATATTCATTGTGACAGGTTGCACACGTAAACATGTAGCAAAAGAGCAGTTCCCTGACCGGGAATCGAATCCTAACCACTAGACCACCAGGGAAGGGTACTACAGTGCAATTCGTTTCCCAGTTTGAAATGGTACATATAGTTGAAGTCGTAATTTTCCATCCACTTAGGCTGGAGTCATTAAAACCTGTTTGTCAACCCCTCCACACATTTCGTGCTAACAAACGATAGTTTTGGCAGTCGGTTAGGACATCTACTTTGTGCATGACACAAGTAATTTTTCCAACAATTGTTTACAGAGGGATTATTTCACTTATAATTCACTGTATCACAAATTCAGTGGGCCAGAGGTTTACATACACTAAGTTGGCTGTGCCTTTAAACAGTTTGTAAAATTCCCGAAAATGATGTCATGGCTTTAGAAGCTTCTGATAGGCTAATTGACATCCTTTGAGTCAATTGGAGGTGTAACTGTAGATGTATTTCAAGGTCTACCTTCAAACTCAGTGCCTCTTTGCTTGACTCCATGGGAAAAGCAAAGGAAATCAGCCAAGACCTCAGAAAAAAATGTAGACCTCCACAAGTCTGGTTCCTCCTTGGGAGCAATTTCCAAACGCCTGAAGGTACCTCGCTCATCTGTAGAAACAATAGTACGCAAGTATAAACACCATGGGACCACGCAGGCGTCATACCGCTCAGGAAGGAGACGCGTTCTCTCTCCTAGAGATGAACGTACTTTGGGTCGAAAAGTGCAAATCCATCCCAGAACAACAGCAAAGGACCTTGTGAAGATGCTGGAGGAAACAGGTACAAAATGGTCTATATCCACAGGCAAACGAGTCCTATATCGACATACCCCGAGAGGCCGCTCAGCAAGGAAGAAGCTACTGCTCCAAAACCGCCATAAAAAAGCCATACTACAGTTTGGGGACAAAGATCCTAGTTTTTGGAGAAATGTCCTCTGGTCTGATGAAACAAAAATCGAACTGTTTGGCCATAATGACCATTGTTATGTTTGGAGGGAAAAGGGGGAGGATTTCAAGCCGAAGAACACCATCATGTTGTGGGGGTGCTTTGCTGCAGGAGGGTCTGGTGCACCACTAGAACACCTGGGACGGACACTGCAGGGCAAATCGGTTTGCAATTTGAAGTGGTACATATGTGCGACAACCTACTAAATTCATAGTGACAGGTTGCACAAGTAAACAAGGAGCATAGACTATTTCCCTGACCGGGTGACAGGCAGTTGCAATCCTAAACAAGACCACCAGGGAAGGGTACTACAGTGCAAATCGGTTCCAAGTGTGAGCTGGTACATATGTGCGATAACCTTCTATATTCATTGTGACAGGTTGCACAAGTAAACATGTAGCAAAAGAGTGGTTCCCTGACCGGGAATCGAACCCCTGCCGCAGCTGTGAGAGCGCCGAATCCTAACCACTAGACCACCAGGGAAGGGTACTACAGTGCAAATCGGTTCCAAGTGTGAGCTGGTACATATGTGTGATAACCTTCTATATTCATTGTGACAGGTTGTACAAGTAAACATGTAGCAAAGAGTAGTTCCCTGACCAGGAATCGAACCCGGGCCGCGGCGGTGAGAGCGCCGAATCCTAACCACTAGACCACCAGGGAAGGGCACTACAGTGCAAATCGGTTCCAAGTGTGAGCTGGTACATATGTGCGATAACCTTCTGTATTCATTGTGACAGGTTGTTCAAGTAAACATGTAGCAAAAGAGTAGTGACCAGGAATCAAACCCGGGACGCGGCGGTGAGAGCGCCGAATCCTAACCACTAGACC
Source organism: Oncorhynchus gorbuscha (assembly GCF_021184085.1). Lineage (NCBI taxonomy): Eukaryota > Metazoa > Chordata > Actinopteri > Salmoniformes > Salmonidae > Oncorhynchus > Oncorhynchus gorbuscha. Next base: position 9,803 of record NW_025751440.1, read on the forward strand.
ACCAGGGAAGGGTACTACAGTGAAGTCAAACTGGGAGTTGAACCACCGGGGAAGGGTACTACAGTGCAAATCGGGAGTCAAACCCGGGAGCAGTGAGAGCGCCGAATCCTAACCACTAGACCACCAGGGAAGGGTACTACAGTGCAATTCGTTTCCCAGTTTGAAATGGTACATATAGTTGAAGTCGTAAGTTTCCATCCACTTAGGCTGGAGTCATTAAAACCTGTTTGTCAACCCTCCACACATTTTTTGCTAACAAACGATAGTTTTGGCAGTCGGTTAGGACATCTACTTTGTGCATGACACAAGTAATTTTTCCAACAATTGTTTACAGAGGGATTATTTCACTTATAATTCACTGTATCACAAATTCAGTGGGCCAGAAGTTTACATACACTAAGTTGGCTGTGCCTTTAAACAGTTTGTAAAATTCCGAAAATGATGTCATGGCTTTAGAAGCTTCTGATAGGCTAATTGACATCCTTTGAGTCAATTGGAGGTGTAACTGTAGATGTATTTCAAGGCCTACCTTCAAACTCAGTGCCTCTTTGCTTGACTCCATGGGAAAAGCAAAGGAAATCAGCCAAGACCTCAGAAAAAAAATGTAGACCTCCACAAGTCTGGTTCCTCCTTGGGAGCAATTTCCAAACGCCTGAAGGTACCTCGCTCATCTGTAGAAACAATAGTACGCAAGTATAAACACCATGGGACCACGCAGGCGTCATACCGCTCAGGAAGGAGACGCGTTCTCTCTCCTAGAGATGAACGTACTTTGGGTCGAAAAGTGCAAATCCATCCCAGAACAAAAGCAAAGGACCTTGTGAAGATGCTGGTGGAAACAGGTACAAAATGGTCTATATCCACAGGCAAACGAGTCCTATATCGACATACCCCGAGAGGCCGCTCAGCAAGGAAGAAGCTACTGCTCCAAAACCGCCATAAAAAAGCCATACTACAGTTTGGGACAAACGAGGCGTCATACCGCTCAGGAAGGAACGCGTTCTCTCTCCTAGAGATGAACGTACTTTGGGTCGAAAAGTGCAAATCCATCCCAGAACAACAGCAAAGGACCTTGTGAAGATGCTGGAGGAAACAGGTACAAAATGGTCTATATCCACAGGCAAACGAGTCCTATAATCGACATACCCCGAGAGGCCGCTCAGCAAGGAAGAAGCTACTGCTCCAAAACCGCCATAAAAAAGCCATACTACAGTTTGGGGACAAAGATCCTAGTTTTTGCAATAACCTAGTTTTTGCACCGAATCCTAACCACAAGACCACCAGGGAAGGGTACCACAGTGCAAATCGGTTCCCAGTGTGAGCTGGTACATATGTGCGATAACCTTCTATATTCATTGTGACAGGTTGCACAAGTAAACATGTAGCAAAGAGTAGTTCCCTGACCGGGAATCGAACCAGGGCAGCGGCGGTGAGAGCACCGAATCCTAACCACTAGACCACCAGGGAAGGGTACTACAGTGCAAATCGGTTCCAAGTGTGAGCTGGTACATATGTGCGATAACCTTCTGTATTCATTGTGACAGGTTGTTCAAGTAAACATGTAGCAAAAGAGTAGTTCCCTGACCAGGAATCAAACCCGGGACACGGCGGTGAGAGCACCGAATCCTAACCACTAGACCACCAGGGAAGGGTACTACAGTGTAATCCGTTTCCCAGTTTGAAATGGTACATATAGTTGAAGTCGTAAGTTTCCATCCACTTAGGCTGGAGTCATTAAAACCTGTTTGTCAACCCCTCCACACATTTCTTGCTAACAAACGATAGTTTTGGCAGTCGGTTAGACATCTACTTTGTGCATGACACAAGTAATATATCCAACAATTGTTTACAGAGGGATTATTTCACTTATAATTCACTGTATCACAAATTCAGTGGGCCAGAAGTTTACATACACTAAGTTGGCTGTGCCTTTAAACAGTTTGTAAAATTCCCGAAAAATGATGTCATGGCTTTAGAAGTTTCTGATAGGCTAATTGACATCCTTTGAGTCAATTGAGGTGTACCTGTAGATGTATTTCAAGGCCTACCTTCAAACTCAGTGCCTCTTTGCTTGACTCCATGGGAAAAGCAAAGGAAATCAGGCAAGACCTCAGAAAAAAATGTAGACCTCCACAAGTCTGGTTCCTCCTTGGGAGCAATTTCCAAACGCCTGAAGGTACCTCGCTCATCTGTAGAAACAATAGTACGCAAGTATAAACACCATGGGACCACGCAGGCGTCATACCGCTCAGGAAGGAGACGCGTTCTCTCTCCTAGAGATGAACGTACTTTGGGTCGAAAAGTGCAAATCCATCCCAGAACAACAGCAAAGGACCTTGTGAAGATGCTGGAGGAAACAGGTACAAAATGGTCTATATCCACAGGCAAACGAGTCCTATAACGACATACCCCGAGAGGCCGCTCAGCAAGGAAGAAGCTACTGCTCCAAAACCGCCATAAAAAAGCCATACTACAGTTTGGGGACAAAATCCTAGTTTTTGCAATAACCTAGTTTTTGCACCGAATCCTAACCACTAGACCACCAGGGAAGGGTACCACAGTGCAAATCGGTTCCCAGTGTGAGCTGGTACATATGTGCGATAACCTTCTATATTCATTGTGACAGGTTGCACAAGTAAACATGTAGCAAAGAGTAGTTCCCTGACCGGGAATCGAACCGGGCAGCGGCGGTGAGAGCACCGAATCCTAACCACTAGACCACCAGGGAAGGGTACTACAGTGCAAATCGGTTCCAAGTGTGAGCTGGTACATATGTGCGATAACCTTCTGTATTCATTGTGACAGGTTGTTCAAGTAAACATGTAGCAAAAAGAGTAGTTCCCTGACCAGGAATCAAACCCGGGACACGGCGGTGAGAGCGCCAAATCCTAACCACTAGACCACCAGGGAAGGGTACTACAGTGTAATTCGTTTCCCAGTTTGAAATGGTACATATAGTTGAAGTCGTAAGTTTCCATCCACTTAGGCTGGAGTCATTAAAACCTGTTTGTCAACCCCTCCACACATTTCTTGCTAACAAACGATAGTTTTGGCAGTCGGTTAGGACATCTACTTTGTGCATGACACAAGTAATATATCCAACAATTGTTTACAGAGGGATTATTTCACTTATAATTCACTGTATCACAAATTCAGTGGGCCAGAAGTTTACATACACTAAGTTGGCTGTGCCTTTTTAAACAGTTTGTAAAATTCCCGAAAATGATGTCATGGCTTTAGAAGTTTCTGATAGGCTAATTGACATCCTTTGAGTCAATTGGAGGTGTACCTGTAGATGTATTTCAAGGCCTACCTTCAAACTCAGTGCCTCTTTGCTTGACTCCATGGGAAAAGCAAAGGAAATCAGGCAAGACCTCAGAAAAAAATGTAGACCTCCACAAGTCTGGTTTCTCCTTGGGAGCAATTTCCAAACGCCTGAAGGTACCTCGCTCATCTGGACAGCGGAGTCAATCACCACCTTCCGGAGACACCTGAAACCCCATCTCTTTAAGGAATACCTAGGACAGGATAAGTAATCCTTCTCACCCCCCTAAAAGATTTAGATGCACTATTGTAAAGTGGCTGTTCCACTGGATGTCATAAGGTGAATGCACCAATTTGTAAGTCGCTCTGGATAAGAGCGTCTGCTAAAATGACTTAAATGTAAATGTAAATGTATCTAGAAACAATAGTACGCAAGTATAAACACCATGGGACCAGGCAGGCGTCATACCGCTCCAGGAAGGAGACGCGTTCTCTCTCCTAGAGATGAACGTACTTTGGGTCGAAAAGTGCAAACCATCCCAGAACAACAGCAAAGGACCTTGTGAAGATGCTGGAGGAAACAGGTACAAAATGGTCTATATCCACAGGCAAACGAGTCCTATATCGACATACCCCGAGAGGCCGCTCAGCAAGGAAGAAGCTACTGCTCCAAAACCGCCATAAAAAGCCATACTACAGTTTGGGGACAAAGATCCTAGTTTTTTGGAGAAATGTCCTCTGGTCTGATGAAACAAAATCAAACTGTTTGGCCATAATGACCATTGTTATGTTCGGAGGGAAAGGGGAGGCTTTCAAGCCGAAGAACACCATCATGTTGTGGGGGTGCTTGCTGCAGGAGGGTCTGGTGCACCACTAGAACACCTGGGAAGGACACTGCAGTGCAAATCGGTTCCCAGTGTGAGCTGGTACATATGTGCGATAACCTTCTATATTCATTGTGACAGGTTGCGCAAGTAAACATGTAGCAAAAGAGTAGTTCCCTGACCAGGAATCAAACCCGGGACTGGCGGTGAGAGCGCCAAATCCTAACCACTAGACCACCAGGGAAGGGTACTACAGTGTAATTCGTTTCCCAGTTTGAAATGGTACATATAGTTGAAGTCGTAAGTTTCCATCCACTTAGGCTGGAGTCATTAAAACCTGTTTGTCAACCCTCCACACATTTCTTGCTAACAAACGATAGTTTTGGCAGTCGGTTAGGACATCTACTTTGTGCATGACACAAGTAATATATCCAACAATTGTTTACAGAGGATTATTTCACTTATAATTCACTGTATCACAAATTCAGTGGGCCAGAAGTTTACATACACTAAGTTGGCTGTGCCTTTAAACAGTTTGTAAAATTCCCGAAAATGATGTCATGGCTTTGAAGTTTCTGATAGGCTAATTGACATCCTTTGAGTCAATTGGAGGTGTACCTGTAGATGTATTTCAAGGCCTACCTTCAAACTCAGTGCCTCTTTGCTTGACTCCATGGGAAAAGCAGGAAATCAGGCAAGACCTCAGAAAAAAAAAAATGTAGACCTCCACAAGTCTGGTTCCTCCTTGGGAGCAATTTCCAAACGCCTGAAGGTACCTCGCTCATCTGTAGAAACAATAGTACGCAAGTATAAACACCATGGGACCACGCAGGCATCATACCGCTCAGGAAGGAGACGCGTTCTCTCCTAGAGATGAACGTACTTTGGGTCGAAAAGTGCAAATCCATCCCAGAACAACAGCAAAGGACCTTGTGAAGATGCTGGAGGAAACAGGTACAAAATGGTCTATATCCACAGGCAAACGAGTCCTATAACGACATACCCGAGAGGCCGCTCAGCAAGGAAGAAGCTACTGCTCCAAAACCGCCATAAAAAGCCATACTACAGTTTGGGGACAAAGATCCTAGTTTTTGCAATAACCTAGTTTTTGCACCGAATCCCTAACCACTAGACCACCAGGGAAGGGTACCACAGTGCAAATCGGTTCCCAGTGTGAGCTGGTACATATGTGCGATAACCTTCTATATTCATTGTGACAGGTTGCACAAGTAAACATGTAGCAAAGAGTAGTTCCCTGACCGGGAATCGAACCCGGGCAGCGGCGGTGAGAGCATCAATCCTAACCACTAGACCACCAGGGAAGGGTACTACAGTGCAAATCGGTTCCAAGTGTGAGCTGGTACATATGTGCGATAACCCTTCTGTATTCATTGTGACAGGTTGTTCAAGTAAACATGTAGCAAAAG
>NW_025751441.1:0-10000 GCF_021184085.1 Oncorhynchus gorbuscha
TTTTACTAGCGTTTAAGAGCAGTTGGAGGCCACGGAAGGAGTGTTGTATGGCATTGAAGCTCCCCGCGATTTGCACATTTTCAGGAACCAATACACACAGTTAGGAAAGCAAAGCCTAGCTTTTTCAAACAGAAATTTGCATCCTGTAGCTCTGACTCCAAAAGGTTTGGGACACTAAAGTCCATGGAGAATAAAAGCACCTCCTCCCAGCTGCCCACTGCACTGAGGCTAGGAAACCCTGTCACTCCCAATAAATCCACGATAATCGAGAATTTCAATTAGCATTTCTCTACGGCTGGCCATGCTTTCCTCCTGGCTACCCCAACCTCTGCCAACAGCTCCACACCCCCCACAGCTACTTGCCCAAGCCTCTCCAGTGTCACGACTGCTCCCACTCTTCCCCCCCTGGCGCCCTTGAGGATATTGGACTCACTTGGACTCACTCATCACCTGTTTATTACCTCCCCAATATTTGTCAGTTCCCTACTCTGTTCCCCACTGCTGCAATGATTGTAATTTGTCTTTGTTCCCCCTGTGCTGATGCTGTTCCTGTCTAGTTCTATGTCCGTTCCTATTAAATGTTTGACTCCCCATACCTGCTTCGCCTCTCCAGTGTCATCCCTTGACACCCAGCTTCTCCTTCACCTAAATCCAGATAGCAGATGTTCTGAAAGAGCTGCAAAACCTGGACCCGTACAAATCAGATGGGCTAGACAACCTGGACCCTCTATTTATAAAATGATCCGCCGCCATTGTTGCAACCCCTATTACTAGTCTGTTCAACCTCTCTTTTTGTATCATCTGAGATTCCTAAACATTTTTAAAGCTGTCGAGGTCAACCCCCTCTTCAAAGAGGGTGACACTCTAGACCCAAACTGTTACAGACCTATATCCATCCTGCCCTGCCTTTCCAAAGTCTTCGAAAGCCAAGTTAACAAACAGATCACTGACCTTTTCAAATCCCACTGTACCTTCTCCGCTGTACAATCCGGTTTCCGAGCTGGTCAATGGGGCACCTCAGCCACGCTCAAGGTCCTAAACAATGTCATAATCACTAGCAATAAAAGACAGTACTGTGCAGCTGTCTTCATCGACCTTGCCAAGGCTTTCGACTCTGTCAATCACCGTATTCTTATCAGCAGACTCAACGGCCTTGGATTCCCAAATGAATACCTTGCCTGGTTCACCAACTACTTCAAATCAAAACAAATCAAATGTATTTATATAGCCCTTCGTACATCAGCTGATATCTCAAAGTGCTGTACAGAAACCCAGCCTAAAACCCCAAACAGCAAGCAATGCAGGTGTAGAATCACGGTGGCTAGGAAAAACTCCCTAGAAAGGCCAACACCTAGGAAGAAACCTAGAGAGGAACCAGGCTATGTGGGGTGGCCAGTCCTCTTCTGGCTGTGCCGGGTGGAGATTATAACAGAACATGGCCAAGATGTTCGAATGTTCATAAATGACCAGCATGGTCGAATAATAATAAGGCAGAACAGTTGAAACTGGAGCAGCAGCATGGCCAGGTGGACTGGGGACAGCAAGGAGTCATCATGTCAGGTAGTCCTGGGGCATGGTTCTAGGGCTCAGGTGCTCCGAGAGAGAGAAAGAAGGAGAGAATTAGAGAACGCACACTTAGATTCACACAGGACACCGAATATGACAGGAGAAGTACTCCAGATATAACAAACTGACCCTAGCCCCCGACACAAACTACTGCAGCATAAATATTGGAGGCTGAGACAGGAGGGGTCAGGAGACACTGTGGCCCCATCCTAGGACACCCCCGGACAGGGCCAAACAGGAAGGATATAACCCCACCCACTTTGCCAAAGCACAGCCCCCACACCACTAGAGGGATATCTTCAACCACCAACTTACCATCCTGAGACAAAGCTGAGTATAGCCCACAAAGATCTCCGCCACGGCACAACCCAAGGGGGCGCCAACCAGACAGGATGACCACAACAGTGAATCAACCCATTCAGGTGACGCGCCCCTCCAGGGACGGCATGAGAGAGCCCCAGTAAGCCAGTGACTCAGCCCCTGTGATAGGGTTAGAGGCAGAGAATCCCAGTGGAAGAGGGGAACCGGCCAGGCAGAGACAGCAAGGGCGGTTCGTTGCTCCAGAGCCTTTCCGTTCACTTTCCCACTCCTGGGCCAGACTACACTCAATCATATGACCCACTGAAGAGATGAGTCTTCAGTAAAGACTTAAAGGTTGAGACCGAGTTTGCGTCTCTGACATGGGTAGGCAGACCATTCCATAAAAATTGAGCTCTATAGGAGAAAGCCCTGCCTCCAGCTGTTTGCTTAGAAATTCTAGGGACAATTAGGAGGCCTGCGTCTTGTGACCATAGCGTACGTGTAGATATGTACTGCAGGACCAAATCAGAGAGATAGGTAGGAGCAAGCCCATGTAATGCTTTGTAGGTTAGCAGTAAAACTTTGAAATCAGCCCTTGCTTTGACAGGAAGCCAGTGTAGAGAGGCTAGCACTGGAGTAATATGATCAAATGTTTTGCTTCTAGTCAATTCTAGCAGCCATATTTAGCACTAACTGAAGTTTATTTGGTGCTTTATCCGGAGGTAGCCGGAAAGTAGAGCATTGCAGTAGTCTAACCTAGAAGTGACAAAAGCAGCATGGATTAATTTTCTGCATCATTTTGGACAGAATGTTCCGATTTTTGCAATATTACGTAGATGGAAAAAAGCTGTCCTCGAAATGGTCTTGATATGTTCTTCAAAAGAGAGATCAGGGTCAAATGCTTGCCGAGGTCCTTCACAGTTTTATTTGAGGCGACTGTACAACCATTAAGATGAATTGTCAGATTCAACAGAAGATATCTTTGTATCTTGGGACCTAGAACAAGCATCTCTGTTTTGTCCGGGTTTAATAGTAGAAAGTTTGCAGCCATCCACTTCCTTATGTCTGAAACACATGCTTCTAGCGAGGGCAATTTTGGGGCTTCACCATGTTTCATTTAAATGTACAGCTGTGTGTCATCTGCATAGCAGTGAAAGTTAACATTATGTTTTCCAATAACATCCCCAAGAGGTCAAATATATAGTGAAAACAATAGTGGTCCTAAAACGGAACCTTGAGGAACACCGAATTTACAGTTGATTTGTCAGAGGACAAACCATTCACAGAGACAAACTGATATCTTTCCGACAGATAAGATCTAAACCAGGCCAGAACATGTCCGTGTAGACCAATTTGGGTTTCCAATCCCTCCAAAAGAATGTGGTGATCGATGGTATCAAAAGCAGCACTAAGGTCTAGAGAACGAGGACAGATGCAGAGCCTCGGTCCGATGCCATTAAAATGTCATTTACTACCTTCACAAGTACTGTCTCAGTGCTATGATGGGGTCTACAACCAGACTGAAGCATTTCGTATACATTGTTTGTCTTCAGGAAGGCAGTGAGTTGCGCAACAGTCTCCTCTAAAAGTTTTGAGAGGAATGGAAGATTCGATATAGGCCGATAGTTTTTATATTTTCTGGGTCAAGGTTTGGCTTTTTCAAGAGAGGCTTTATTACTGACACTTTTAGTGTGTTTGGTACACATTCAGTGGATAGAGAGCCGTTTATTATGTTCAACATAGGAGTGCCAAGCACAGGAAGCAGCTCTTTCAGTAGTTTAGTTGGAATAGGGTCCAGTATGCAGCTTGAAGGTTTAGATTTTCATCATTGTGTCAAGAGATATAGTACTAAAACACTTGAGCCGTCTCTCTTGATCCTAGGTCCTGGCAGAGTTTGTGCAGACTCAGGACAACTGAGGTTTGGAGGAATACGCAGGTTTAAAGAGGAGTCCGTAATTTGCTTTCTAATAATCATAATCTTTTCCTCAAAGAAGTTCATGAATTTATCACTGTCATTTTTTTTGCAAATTGAAATTTGCTATAAATGTTAGCAACACCTCCGCCTTTGCGGAATGCAGGGGGATATGGTCACTAGTATAGCCAGGAGGTGAGGCCTCATTTAAAACAGTAAATTCATCAGGCTTAAGCCATGTTTCAGTGTGGCCAATCACATCAATATTATGATCAGTGATTAGTTCATTGACTATAATTGCCTTTGAAGTAAGGGATCTAACATTAAGTAGCCCTATTTTTGAGATGTGAGGTATCATGATCTCTTTCAGTAATGACAGGAATGGAGGTGGTCTTTATCCTAGTGAGATTGCTAAGGCGAACACCGCCATGTTTAGTTTTGCCCAACCGAGGTTGAGGCACAGACACTGTCTCAATGGTGATAGCTGAGCTGACTACACTGACTATGCTAGTGGCAGACTCCACTATGCTGGCAGGCTGGCTAACAACCTGCTGCCTGGCCTGCACCCTATTTCATTGTGGAGCTAGAGGAGTTAGAGCCCTGTCTATGTTGGTTGATAAGATGAGAGCACCCTCCAGCTAGGATGGAGTCCGTCACTCCTCAGCAGGCCAGGCTTGGTCCTGTTTGTGGGTGAGTCCCAGAAAGAGGGCCAATTATCTACAAATTCTATCTTTTGGGAGGGGCAGAAAACAGTTTTTAACCAGCGATTGAGTTGTGAGACTGCTGTAGAGCTCATCACTCCCCTAACTGGGAGGGGGCCAGAGACAATTACTCGATGCCGACACATCTTTCTAGCTGATATGCACGCAGAAGCTATGTTGCGCTTGGTGATCTCTGACTGTTTCATCCTAACATCGTTGGTGCCGACGTGATAACAATATCTCTATACTCTCTACACTCGCCAGTTTTAGCTTTAGCCAGCACCATCTTCAGATTAGCCTTAACGTCGGTAGCCCTGCCCCTGGTAAACAGTGTATGATCGCTGGATGATTCGTTTTAAGTCTAATCCTGCGGGTAATGGAGTCGCCAATGACTAGAGTTTTCAATTTGTCAGAGCTAATGGTGGGAAGCTTGGGCGTCTCAGACCCCGTAACGGGAGGAGTAGAGACCAGAGAAGACTCGGCCTCTGACCCCGACCCGCTGCTTAATGGGGAAAATCGGTTGAAAGTTTCTGTCGGCTGAATGAGCGACACCAGTCGAGCGTTCCTACAGCATTTCCTTCCAGAAACCGTGAGAAAGTTGTCCGGCTGCGGGGGGACTGTGCCAGGGGATTTATACTACTCTCTGTACTTACTGGTGGCACAGACGCTGTTTCATCCTTTCTACACTGAAATTACCCTTACATTTACATTTACATTTAAGTCATTTAGCAGACGCTCTTACCCTTGCCTAACGATTGCGTCTGAAGCTGGGCTTGTACCACAGCTATCCTCGCCATAAGGCGAGTACAGATACTGCAATTAGAAGGCATCATGTTAATGTTACTACTTAGCCCGGCTGTTGGAGGTCCTGACGAATAGTGTCCAGATAAAGCGTCCGGAGTGAAAAAGTTGAGGAAAAGTTGAGGAAAAATAAATAAATATATGAACGGTATTTAAAAAAAGTGAAAACCGTAAAGTTGTCACGTAGCAAAATAGGTTGGCAACAAAACGCACAGCAACTCGAAAACAAGCCTGCAAGTCGTACTTCTCAGATAGAGTTCAGTGTGCCAAATCGGAGGGCCTGTTGTCCGGACATTTGGCAGTCTCTATGGGGGGACCACAGAGTTCAATTCTCGGGCTGACTCTTTTCTCTGTATATATCAATGATGTCGCTCTTGCTGCGGGTGATTCCTTGATCCACCTCTACGCAGACAACACCATTTTGTATACATCTGGCCCTTCTTTGGACACTGTGTTAAGATGGTGAGGAAATTACTTTTAACGAACAACCAGACATCCTCTACTGACGGTATGAGGTCAATATCGTTCCAGGACACCCGGGCCAGGTCAATTGGAAAGGTCTATAATCGCAGAAGTGCTTTACTGAAGCCCCAGAAAGATGAGGGTGGTCAGTTTGACTGCAGACCCATAACGGATTCAGGCAATGAAGCAGTGATATTTGAGTTCCTGATTTAAAACAGCAGAGATGTTTGGGTGGCAAGTTGGTCCGGATAATATCTTTGAGGGTGCCCATGTTTATGGATTTAGGGTTGTACCTGGTGGGTTCCTTGATAATTTGTGATAATTAATAATTTTGTGTCAGCCATGTGACTCCTCCCACTCTGCCTGCCACAACCACAGAAAACACCTGGTCACATCCTCCCACAATACACATTGCGACTGTACAGTATACAGTGCATTCGGAAAGTATTCAAAACCCTTGACTTTATCCACATTTTGTTATGTTACAGCCTTATTCTATATTGATTGAAATCTTTTTCTCCCTCATCAAACTACACAATACCTCATAATGACAAAGCAAAAATAGGTTTTTAGAAATGTTTGCAAGTACATAGGTATTCAGACCCTTTACTCAGCACTTTGTTGAAGTGCCTTTGGCAGTGATTACTGTCATGTTTGTCATTTATTATCATGTCTTGTCCCTGTGCTCCCCATGCTATTCGTTTCCTCTGCTGGTCTTATTTGGTTCTTTCCCTCCTTCTATCCCTCTCTCTCCCCCTCCCTCTCTCACTCTCTCGCTCTCTCTTCTCTCTATCGTTCCGTTCCTGCTCCCAGCTGTTCCTATTCCCCTAATCATCATTTAGTCTTCCACACCTGTTCCCGATCCTTTCCCCTGATTAGAGTCCTATTTATTCCTTTGTGATCCGTTCCTGTCCCGTCGGTTCCGTGTATTGTATTCACCATGCTGTGATTGCGTTTCGCCCTGTCCTGTCGTGTTTTTGCTATGATTGTGTATCGCCCCTGTCCTGTCGTGTTTTTGCCTTCATCAGATGCTGCGTGTGAGCAGGTGTCTCTGTCGACTACGGCCTGCGCCTACCAGGCGACCTGCAGTCTGTGGCCGCTTCTCCAGTTGTTTCCCCTCTACAAGTCCAGGAGGATTTCTGTTATTCCCTGTTTGGACTTAAATAAACTCTGTTTCTGTTAAGTCGCTTTGGGTCCTCTTTCACCCATGACAGAAGGAACCGACCAAGGAATGGACCCAGCGACTACAGACGCTCGTTACACTGCCGTCAGGATCCAAGGAGCCATGCTCGGCAGACACGAGCAGGAATTGTCTGCTGCTCGCCATGCCGTGGAGAACCTGGCCGCTCAGGTTTCCGACCTCTCTGGACAGTTCCAGAGTCACGTCTCGTGCCACCTGTTACTTCCTGGCCTGCCGAGCCTCCAGAACCTAGGGTTAATAACCCACCTTGCTACTCCGGGCAGCCCACTGAGTGTCGCTCCTTTCTCACGCAGTGTGAGATTGTGTTCTCTCTCCAACCCAACACATACTCTAGAGAGAGAGCTCGGGTTTTACGTCATTTCACTCCTTACTGGCCGGGCTCGAGAATGGGGCACAGCTATCTGGGAGGCAAGGGCTGATTGCTCTAACAAATTCCAGAACTTTAAAGAGGAGATGATTCGGGTTTTGACCGTTCAGTTTTTGGTAGGGAGGCTTCTAGGGCCCTGGCTTCCTTATGCCAAGGTGAACGGTCCATAACGGATTATTCTATTGAGTTTCGCACTCTTGCTGCCTCTAGTGAGTGGAACGAGCCGGCGCTCTGCTTTTCGTTTTCTGGAGGGACTCCACGCAGTGGTTAAGGATGAGATTCTCTCCCGGGAGGTTCCATCAGATGTGGATTCTTTGATTGCTCTCGCCATCATAGAACGCACGGGTAGATCTTCGTCACCGGGCTCGTGGAAGAGAGCTCGCATCAACGGTGTTTCCCTGCTCCCATCGCAACCATCTCCCTCCTCTGGCTTTGAGACTGAGCCCATGCAGCTGGGAGGGATTCGCATCTCGAATAAGGAGAGGGAATGGAGGATCACCAACCGCCTGTGCCTCTGTGCGGAGTTGCTGGACATTTTGTTAATTCATGTCCAGTAAGAGGCCAGAGCCCATCAGTAGCGGAGGGCTACTGGTGAGCGCTACTACTCAGGTCCCTTCATCTAGATCTTGTACTACTATGTCGGTCCATCTACGCTGGACCGGTTCGGGTGCTACATGCAGTGCTTTGATTGACTCTGGGGCTGAGGTTGTTTCATGGACGAAGCATGGGCTCGAAACATAACATTCCTTTCAGACCGTTAGACAGGCCTACGCCCATGTTTGCCTTAGATGGTAGTCATCTTCCCAGTATCAAATTTGAGACACTACCTTTAACTCTCACAGTATCTGGTAACCACAGTGAGACTATTTCTTTTTGATTTTCCGTTCACCGTTTACACCTGTTGTTTTGGGTCATCCCTGGCTTGTATGTCATAATCCTTCTATTAATTGGTCTAGTAATTCTATCCTATCCTGGAACGTTTCTTGTCATGTGAAGTGTTTAATGTCTGCCCATCCCTCCCGTTTCTTCTGTCCCTACTTCTCAGGAGGAACCTGGCGATTTGACAGGAGTGCCGGAGGAATATCATGATCTGCGCACGGTCTTCAGTCGGTCCCGAGCCAACTCCCTTCCTCCTCACCGGTCGTATGATTGTAGTATTGATCTCCTTCCGGGGACCACTCCTCCTCGAGGTAGACTATACTCTCTGTCGGCTCCCGAACGTAAGGCTCTCGAGGATTATTTGTCTGTGTCTCTTGACGCCGGTACCATAGTGCCTTCTTCTTCTCCGGCCGGGGCGGGGTTCTTTTTGTTAAAAAGAAGGACGGTACTCTGCGCCCCTGCGTGGATTATCGAGGGCTGAATGACATAACGGTTAGAATCGTTATCCGCTTCCCCTTATGTCATCAGCCTTCGAGATTCTGCAGGGGAGCCAGGTGCTTTACTAAGTTGGACCTTCGTAACGCTTACCATCTCGTGCGCATCAGGGGCGAGTGGAAACGGCGTTTAACACTCCGTTAGGGCATTTTGAGTACCGGGTTCTGCCGTTCGGTCTCGCCAATGCGCCAGCTGTTTTTCAGGCATTAGTTAATGATGTTCTGAGAGACATGCTGAACATTTTTGTTTTTGTCTATCTTGACGATATCCTGATTTTTTCTCCGTCACTCGAGATTCATGTTCAGCACGTTCGACGTGTTCTACAGCGCCTTTTAGAAATTGTCTCTACGTAAAGGCTGAAGTGCTCTTTTCATGTCTCCTCCGTTACTTTTCTCGGTTCCGTTATTTCCGCTGAAAGGCATTCAGATGGATTCCGCTAAGGTCCAAGCTGTCAGTGATTGGCCCGTTCAAGGTCACGTGTCGAGTTGCAGCGCTTTTAGGTTTCGCTAATTTCTGTCGGCGTTTCATTCGTAATTTCGGTCAAGTTGCTGCCCCTCTCACAGCTCTTACTTCTGTCAAGACGTGTTTAAGTGGTCGGTTCCGCCCAGGGAGCTTTGATCTTCTAAAAGAACGTTTTACGTCGCTCCTATCCCTCGTTACTCCTGCGTCACTAGACAATTCATTGTCGAGTTGGCCCTTCAGAGGTAGGCGTGGGAGCCATCCTATCCCAGCGCTTCCAGTCTGACGATAAGGTTCATCCTTGCGCTTATTTTTCTCATCGCCTGTCGCCATCTGAGCGCAACTATGATGTGGTAACCGTGAACTGCTCGCCATCCGCTTAGCCTAGGCGAATGGCGACAGTGGTTGGAGGGGCGACGTTCCCTTTGTCGTTTGGACAGACCATAAGAACCTTGAGTACATCCGTTCTGCCAAACGACTTAATGCCCGTCAAGCTCGTTGGGCGTTGTTTTCGCTCGTTTCGAGTTTCAGATTTCTTAAATCCGGGTGCAGCAAGAACACCAAGCCTGATGCCTTATCCCCGTCTGTTTAGTTCTTCTGTGGCTTCTACTGATCCTGAGGGATTCTTCCTTATGGGCGTGTTGTCGGGTTAACAGTCTGGGGAATTGAAAGACAGGTTAAGCAAGCACTCACGCACACTGCGTCGCCGCGCGTGCTTGTCCTATTAACCTACTTTCGTTCCTGTTTCCTCGTCTGGCTGTTCTTCAGTGAGCTCACTCTGCCAAGTTAGCTGGTCATCCCGGTGTTCGAGGCACTCTTGCGTCTGTCGCCAGCGCTTTTGGTGGCCGACTCAGGAG
>NW_025751442.1:0-15314 GCF_021184085.1 Oncorhynchus gorbuscha
CATGTAGAATATAGAACATGTAGAATAGGGAACATGTAGAATATAGAACATGTAGAATATAGAACATGTAGAATATAGAACATGTAGAATATAGAACATGTAGAATATAGAACATGTAGAATATGGGAACATGAATATAGAATATGTAGAATATAGAACATGTAGAATATGGAACATGTAGAATAGAACATGTAGAATAGAACATGTAGATATAGGTATAGAACATGTAGAATATAGAACATGTAGAATATGGAACATGTAGAATATAGAACGTATAGAACATGTAGAATATGGAACATGTAGAATATGGAACATGTAGAATATAGAACATGTAGAATATAGAACATGTAGAATAGGGAACATGTAGAATATAGAACATGTAGAATATAGAACATGTAGAATATGGAACATGTAGAATATGGAACATGTAGAATATAGAACGTATAGAACATGTAGAATATGGAACATGTAGAATATGGAACATGTAGAATATGGAACATGTAGAATATAGAACATGTAGAATAGGGAACATGTAGAATATAGAACATGTAGAATATAGAACATGTAGAATATAGAACGTATAGAACATGTAGAATATGGAACATGTAGAATATGGAACATGTAGAATATAGAACATGTAGAATAGGGAACATGTAGAATATAGAACATGTAGAATATAGAACATGTAGAATATAGAACGTATAGAACATGTAGAATATGGAACATGTAGAATATGGAACATGTAGAATATAGAACGTATAGAACATGTAGAATATGGAACATGTAGAAATATGTAGAATATAGAACATGTAGAATATAGAACATGTAGAATATAGAACATGTAGAATATAGAACATGTAGAATAGGGAACATGTAAAATATAGAACATGTAGAATATAGAACATGTAAAATAGGGAACATGTAGAATATAGAACATGTAGAATAGGGAACATGTAGAATATAGAACATGTAGAATAGGGAACATGTAGAATATAGAACATGTAGAATAGGGAACATGTAGAATATAGAACATGTAGAATATAGAACATGTAGAATAGGGAACATGTAGAATATAGAACATGTAGAATATAGAACATGTAGAATATAGAACATGTAGAATATAGAACATGTAGGCCTATAATTGATACATGTAGAAATATATGTACCTTTATTTTAGCAGGGAGTCGTAATAACCTCAGCTCTGTTCATGACAGTTCTATCAGAACACTTTATTTGGATAGTTTGTAGATGGTTTGTAGATGTTCAATAGCTTTCAACAACATTTCAACTAACGATCCACTAACCCTATCCCTATCCCTAACCCTATCCCTAACCCTAACCCTAACCCTATCCCTATCCCTATCCCTAACCCTATCACTAACCCTAACCCTATCCCTAACCCTAACCCTATCCCTATCCCTAACCCTAACCCTATCCCTAACCCTAACCCTAACCCTTAACCTTAACCCTTAAATTTAAACCTAACCTTAATCCTAACCTTAACCCTAACCTTAACCCGTACCCTAGTCTATCGTGAGTTTGAGCCTTTTAACTGTATCGATTCCCTTATGTAGAAGGCTACCTGATGTATGTAGAAGGCTACCTGATGTATGTAGAAGGCTACCTGATGTATGTAGAAGGCTACCTGATGTATGTAGAAGGCTGAAGGCTACCTGATGTATGTAGAAGGCTACCTGATGTATGTAGAAGGCTACCTGAAGTATGTAGAAGGCTACCTGATGTATGTTGAAGGCTACCTGATGTATGTAGAAGGATACCTGATGTATGTAGAAGGCTACCTGATGTATGTAGAAGGATACCTGATGTATGTAGAAGGCTACCTGACATATGTAGAAGGCTGAAGGCTACCTGATGTATGTAGAAGGCTACCTGACATATGTAGAAGGCTGAAGGCTACCTGATGTATGTAGAAGGCTACCTGATGTATGTAGAAGGCTACCTGACATATGTAGAAGGCTGAAGGCTACCTGATGTATGTAGAAGGCTACCTGATGTATGTAGAAGGCTACCTGATGTATGTAGAAGGCTACCTGATGTATGTTATTAGTAGCCTATTCCCAACAGAAATCTCAGTCAGCCCAATGCGGAAGTTGGAAAACAAACGTCAACCTCTGGCACACACACTGCACAGATGCACTCTGTCTTGTACTGTAACATTGGTATTATAGTGTAAACTGTTAAAGTAAGTGTCTTCATGGAGGCTAAGTGACTTCTAAATCTATAAGAGATCAATAGAGGATCCTGTGCCAGACATGATGTGTGTGTGTTTCTATGTGTGTGTGTTTCTGTGTGTGTGTGTGTATGTGTGTGTGTGTGTGTGTGTGTGTGTGTGTGTGTGTGTGTGTGTGTGTGTGTGTGTGTGTGTGTGTGTGTGTGTGTGTGTGTGTGTGTGTGTGTCAAGGACCATAGTCCTGCTGATAACATTGGTTGTAAACATAGGACACACTATCAGATGCAGCCTCGGTCAGATTCCTCTCCTTCTTCCCCTCTGTGTTAATGAACACATTCCATTGTGTGTGTTTAGTTTAGGATCCATTGTGTGTGTTTGTGTGTGTGTGAGTGTGTGTGTGTGTGTGTCTTTACCACAGGAGATTGGTGGCACCTTAATTGGGGAGGACGGGCTTGTGTTAATGGCTGGAGCAGAATCAGCGGAATGGTATCAAATACATCAAACACATGGTTTCCATGGTTTCCAGATGTTTGGTGACATTCCATTTGCTCCATTCCAGCCATTATTATGAGCCGTCCTCCCCTCAGCAGCCTCCACTGGTCTTTACATAGCTGTGTATGTTGTACACAGCTCTCCTTGCCATACAGTCTCAGTCAAAGCCTCTGTTTGTTTTCAACCTCCTCTGCCCTGTGTGTGTTTCTGCTGTTTTAGCATTCTTAACCTGTTTCTACTGGATCAGATTAGCAATGATGCTAATTGGGTCAGCTGGGCCCTGCTGAGCCACAGTCCAGAGCCACAGTCATTCCTTTTGATTGAGACGGAATGGCTTTCCCTCTTCTGCCGTTCCCATGGCAACCAGCGTTCCATTTTGAATCTACTACAGTTTAGTGTGCTTGTGTTTGTGTGTGTGTGTCAAGGACCATAGTCCTGCTGATAACAAAGGACACACTATGTTTACAGCCAATCAGACGCAGCCTCGATCAGATTCCTCTCCTTCTTCCCCTTACTCCCTCTCTCAACAGCCCACCTGGAATTATTGTCCTCTCTCTTTCTTCTTGGAGCCGACTCCAAGAGAGGAAGGATAAGAGGAGGAGGAGAGGAGAGGAGAGAGGAGGAGGGGAGTAGTCCAGTCCAGAGTTAGATATTTCTTCCTTCCTTGCCAGTGGGAGAGCTGCTCAAATCTCTCAGATCATCCTTCCCTCTCCTAGAACAGCAGAGGGATATGGGTCACTGAGCCCAGCAGAGGGATATGGGTCACTGAGCTCAGCCGAGGGATGTGTGTGTTGCAGTGCTATGCCGCAGAATGTGGTCCACTCTTGGTGTTGTGTGCAAGAGCTCTAAGCTGAGTCCATCTCGTCTGACTGCCAGAGAGGAAACACACACACACACACCCACTGTCGCCTGGCTGAGTTGTTCATGCAGATAATGACATTATATCTGTCCTCTCCTCTTTGTGATATGCCTGTCTAGAGCGAGAGAGATGGAGACAGAGAGGAGAGAGAGAGTCTGTACATTCACTCTTTCATCCTTTCTTTCTCTCTGTAGTAACTGATTCAGAGTGGGAGAGAGTGAGATAGAGGGGGGTAGTTCTACAGTTCTAACTCTATAGGTTGTCCTCTGTCTCCCTGTAGAGAATGTTCAGGTAGTTCTACAGTTCTAACTCTATAGGTTGTCCTCTGTCTCCCTGTAGAGAATGTTCAGTGTTCAGGTAGTTCTACAGTTCTAACTCTATAGGTTGTCCTCTGTCTCCCTGTAGAGAATGTTCAGGTGGTTCTCAGTTCCTCATGGTTTCTCCTCCACCATAGAGAATGTTCAGGTAGTTCTACAGTTCCTCATAGGTTTCCCCTCTCTCCACCATAGAGAATGTTCAGGTAGTTCTACAGTTCCTCTATAGGTTTCCTCTGTCTCCCTGTAGAGAATGTTCAGGTAGTTCTACAGTTCCTCACTGTTTACCCCTCTCCTCCACCATAGAGAATGTTCAGCTAGTTCTACAGTTCTAACTCTATAGGTTGTCCTCTGTCTCCCTGTAGAGAATGTTCAGGTAGTTCTACAGTTCCTCACTGTTTACCCCTCTCCTCCACCATAGAGAATGTTCAGGTGGTTCTACAGTTCCTCATTGTTTACCCCTCTCCTCCACCATAGAGAATGTTCAAGGTAGTTCTACAGTTCCTCATTGTTTACCCCTCTCCTCCACCATAGAGAATGTTCAGGTAGTTCTACAGTTCCTCACTGTTTACCCCTCTCCTCCACCATAGAGAATGTTCAGGTGGTTCTACAGTTCCTCATTGTTTATCCCTCTCCTCCACCATAGAGAATGTTCAGGTGGTTCTACAGTTCCTCATTGTTTACCCCTCTCCTCCACCATAGAGAATGTCCCGGTGGAGCTGCGAGAGCCTCTGTACAGAGACAAGTATGAGCAGGAGCACCTCAAGCCCTCCGTCTCCCAGCTACTCCTGTCTCCTGAGCTGTACTGTAGGACCCAGGCCCTGCTCCACGGGGTCTCCCAGCCCGCTCCTCAGGGGCCCCCAGGGGACAACTCCGCACTGCTGCAGCTCCTCACCAAGAGGGGCCTGGAGCCCAGGGACCAGGATGTGGCCATCACGGAGGAAGACCTCAGCCACACGCCCATCAAGACGGTGTGTGTTTGTGTTACAGTGTGTGTGTTACAGTGTGTGTTTGTGTTACAGTGTGTGTTACAGTGTGTGTGTTACAGTGTGTGAGTGTGTGTGTGTTACAGTGTGCGAGTGTGTGTGTGTTACAGTGTGTGTGAGTGTGTGTTACAGTGTGTGTGTGTGAGTTTGTGTTACAGTGTGTGTGAGTGTGCGTTACAGTGTGTGTGTGTGTGTGTGTGTGTGTGTGTGTGTGTGTGTGTGTGTGTGTGTGTGTGTGTGTGTGTGTGTGTGTGTGTGTGTGTGTGTGTGTGTGTGTGTGTGTGTGTGTGTGTGTGTGTGTAACCCTAATGGTACTCCTATTGTTGATCCTTTGCTTTCTCATGATTGGCTCATGGTCTGCTTCTCTCTGTCTGATTGGTCTAGAAGGCCCACCTGGTCCTGATTGACTCGCTGATGTCACTGGCTGCCATGGAGATGGTGGGCAAGGTTAAGATGACTGCAGAGGCAGAGAAAATGGGAGGCGGGGCTCCGTGGGAGAATGCCCTCCTCTTTTGGGTTAACCGGGTAAGACCAGAACACAACCAGAAAATGACCAGGTCATTCTAGAACACAACCAGGTCATTCTAGAACACAACCAGGTCATCCCAGAACACAACCAGGTCATTCTAGAACACAACCAGGTCATTCTAGAACACAACCAGGTAATTCTAGAACACAACCATGTCATTCCAGAACACAACCAGGTCATTCTAGAACACAACCAGGTCATTCTAGAACACAACCAGGTCATTCTAGAACACAACCAGGTCATTCTAGAACACAACCAGGTCATTCTAGAACACAACCAGGTCATTCTAGAACACAACCAGGTCATTCCAGAACACAACCAGGTCATTCCAGAACACAACCAGATCATTCCAGAACACAACCAGAACACGACCAGGTCATTCCAGAACACAACCAGGTCATTCCAGAACACAACCAGGTCATTCTAGAACACAACCAGGTCATTCTAGAACACAACCAGGTCATTCTAGAACACAACCAGGTCATTCCAGAACACAACCAGGTCATTCCAGAACACAACCAGATCATTCCAGAACACAACCAGAACACGACCAGGTCATTCTAGAACACAACCAGGTCATTCTAGAACACAACCAGGTCATTCCAGAACACAACCAGGTCATTCCAGAACACAACCAGATCATTCTAGAACACAACCAGGTCATTCTAGAACACAACCAGGTCATTCTAGAACACAACCAGGTCATTCCAGAACACAACCAGGTCATTCCAGAACACAACCAGATCATTCCAGAACACAACCAGAACACGACCAGGTCATTCTAGAACACAACCAGGTCATTCCAGAACACAACCAGATCATTCCAGAACACAACCAGAACACGACCAGGTCATTCTAGAACACAACCAGGTCATTCCAGAACACAACCAGAACACGACCAGGTCATTCTAGAACACAACCAGGTCATTCTAGAACACAACCAGGTCATTCTAGAACACAACCAGGTCATTCTAGAACACAACCAGGTCATTAGGGCTGGGCGATATGGCAAATAAATTATCACGATATATATATATATGTATGTATTTTTTCATTCAGGAACGATAATTATCATGATATTAATCAAATAATGTTTTAAAGGTGCATATCTTCTTCAGACTCAAGCCTGAACACTTTGTTTCTTATTTATTGTCAGAAGTAGAACTCACAAATAACATTTGAACTCCACTTTAAAAAAAGCTGTAAACCCTTACAAGTCATGAGCAAGAAATAAAAAAATAAAAAAACAAATAGTGCAAGTCAATATGTATTATAACTGTTGAAGTTGGGGTAGTTGTTGTCTTACAAGCCAGAAAGCCAAGTCTGTCTACAGTCTCTGGTTATATAGCTGCCCTATGGCAGGTCACTATGGTTACCACCTGTCTACGGTCTCTGGTTATATAGCTGCCCTATGGCAGGTCACTATGGTTACCACAGGTCACTGTTACCACCTGTCTACGGTCTCTGGTTATATAGGTCAGGTCACTGGTCTACAGTCTCTGGTTATATAGCTGCCCTCTGGCAGGTCACTATGGTTACCACCTGTCTACGGTCTCTGGTTATATAGCTGCCCTATGGCAGGTCACTATGGTTACCACCTGTCTACGGTCTCTGGTTATATAGCTGCCCTCTGGCAGGTCACTATGGTTACCACCTGTCTACGGTCTCTGGTTATATAGCTGCCCTATGGCAGGTCACTATGGTTACCACCTGTCTACAGTCTCTGGTTATATAGCTGCCCTATGGCAGGTCACTATGGTTACCACCTGTCTACAGTCTCTGGTTATATAGCTGCCCTATGGCAGGTCACTATGGTTACCACCTGTCTACAGTCTCTGGTTATATAGCTGCCCTATGGCAGGTCACTATGGTTACCACCTGTCTACAGTCTCTGGTTATATAGCTGCCCTATGGCAGGTCACTATGGTTACCACCTGTCTACAGTCTCTGGTTATATAGCTGCCCTATGGCAGGTCACTATGGTTACCACCTCTCTGGTTATATAGCTGCCCTATAGCAGGTCACTATGGTTACCACCTGTCTACAGTCTCTGGTTATATAGCTGCCCTCTGGCAGGTCACTATGGTTACCACCTGTCTACGGTCTCTGGTTATATAGCTGCCCTATGGCAGGTCACTATGGTTACCACCTGTCTACGGTCTCTGGTTATATAGCTGCCCTCTGGCAGGTCACTATGGTTACCACCTGTCTACGGTCTCTGGTTATATAGCTGCCCTCTGGCAGGTCACTATGGTTACCACCTGTCTACGGTCTCTGGTTATATAGCTGCCCTCTGGCAGGTCACTATGGTTACCACCTGTCTACGGTCTCTGGTTATATAGCTGCCCTCTGGCAGGTCACTATGGTTACCACCTGTCTACGGTCTCTGGTTATATAGCTGCCCTATGACAGGTCACTATGGTTACCACCTGTCTACGGTCTCTGGTTATATAGCTGCCCTATGGCAGGTCACTATGTTACCACCTCTCTGGTTATATAGCTGCCCTCTGGCAGGTCACTATGGTTACCACCTGTCTACAGTCTCTGGTTATATAGCTGCCCTATGGCAGGTCACTATGTTACCACCTGTCTACAGTCTCTGGTTATATAGCTGCCCTATGGCAGGTCACTATGGTTACCACCTGTCTACAGTCTCTGGTTATATAGCTGCCCTATGGCAGGTCACTATGGTTACCACCTGTCTACAGTCTCTGGTTATATAGCTGCCCTATGGCAGGTCACTATGGTTACCACCTCTCTGGTTATATAGCTGCCCTATAGCAGGTCACTATGGTTACCACCTGTCTACGGTCTCTGGTTATATAGCTGCCCTATGGCAGGTCACTATGGTTACCACCTGTCTACGGTCTCTGGTTATATAGCTGCCCTCTGGCAGGTCACTATGTTACCACCTGTCTACAGTCTCTGGTTATATAGCTGCCCTATGGCAGGTCACTATGTTACCACCTGTCTACAGTCTCTGGTTATATAGCTGCCCTATGGCAGGTCACTATGGTTACCACCTGTCTACAGTCTCTGGTTATATAGCTGCCCTATGGCAGGTCACTATGGTTACCACCTGTCTACAGTCTCTGGTTATATAGCTGCCCTATGGCAGGTCACTATGGTTACCACCTGTCTACAGTCTCTGGTTATATAGCTGCCCTATGGCAGGTCACTATGGTTACCACCTCTCTGGTTATATAGCTGCCCTATAGCAGGTCACTATGGTTACCACCTGTCTACGGTCTCTGGTTATATAGCTGCCCTATGGCAGGTCACTATGGTTACCACCTGTCTACAGTCTCTGGTTATATAGCTGCCCTATGGCAGGTCACTATGGTTACCACCTGTCTACAGTCTCTGGTTATATAGCTGCCCTATGGCAGGTCACTATGGTTACCACCTGTCTACAGTCTCTGGTTATATAGCTGCCCTCTGGCAGGTCACTATGTTACCACCTGTCTACAGTCTCTGGTTATATAGCTGCCCTCTGGCAGGTCACTATGGTTACCACCTGTCTACAGTCTCTGGTTATATAGCTGCCCTATGGCAGGTCACTATGGTTACCACCTGTCTACGGTCTCTGGTTATATAGCTGCCCTATGGCAGGTCACTATGGTTACCACCTGTCTACGGTCTCTGGTTATATAGCTGCCCTCTGGCAGGTCACTATGGTTACCACCTGTCTACGGTCTCTGGTTATATAGCTGCCCTCTGGCAGGTCACTATGGTTACCACCTGTCTACGGTCTCTGGTTATATAGCTGCCCTATGACAGGTCACTATGGTTACCACCTGTCTACGGTCTCTGGTTATATAGCTGCCCTATGGCAGGTCACTATGTTACCACCTCTCTGGTTATATAGCTGCCCTCTGGCAGGTCACTATGGTTACCACCTGTCTACAGTCTCTGGTTATATAGCTGCCCTATGGCAGGTCACTATGGTTACCACCTGTCTACAGTCTCTGGTTATATAGCTGCCCTATGGCAGGTCACTATGGTTACCACCTGTCTACAGTCTCTGGTTATATAGCTGCCCTATGGCAGGTCACTATGGTTACCACCTCTCTGGTTATATAGCTGCCCTATAGCAGGTCACTATGGTTACCACCTGTCTACGGTCTCTGGTTATATAGCTGCCCTATGGCAGGTCACTATGGTTACCACCTCTCTGGTTATATAGCTGCCCTATGGCAGGTCACTATGGTTACCACCTCTCTGGTTATATAGCTGCCCTCTGGCAGGTCACTATGGTTACCACCTGTCTACAGTCTCTGGTTATATAGCTGCCCTCTGGCAGGTCATTATGTTACCACCTGTCTACAGTCTCTGGTTATATAGCTGCCCTCTGGCAGGTCATTATGTTACCACCTGTCTACAGTCTCTGGTTATATAGCTGCCCTCTGGCAGGTCACTATGGTTACCACCTGTCTACAGTCTCTGGTTATATAGCTGCCCTATGGCAGGTCACTATGGTTACCACCTGTCTACAGTCTCTGGTTATATAGCTGCCCTATGGCAGGTCACTATGGTTACCACCTGTCTACAGTCTCTGGTTATATAGCTGCCCTATGGCAGGTCACTATGGTTACCACCTGTCTACAGTCTCTGGTTATATAGCTGCCCTATGGCAGGTCACTATGGTTACCACCTGTCTACAGTCTCTGGTTATATAGCTGCCCTATGGCAGGTCACTATGTTACCACCTGTCTACAGTCTCTGGTTATATAGCTGCCCTATGGCAGGTCACTATGGTTACCACCTGTCTACAGTCTCTGGTTATATAGCTGCCCTATGGCAGGTCACTATGGTTACCACCTGTCTACAGTCTCTGGTTATATAGCTGCCCTATGGCAGGTCACTATGGTTACCACCTGTCTACAGTCTCTGGTTATATAGCTGCCCTCTGGCAGGTCACTATGGTTACCACCTGTCTACAGTCTCTGGTTATATAGCTGCCCTATGGCAGGTCACTATGGTTACCACCTGTCTACAGTCTCTGGTTATATAGCTGCCCTCTGGCAGGTCACTATGGTTACCACCTGTCTACAGTCTCTGGTTATATAGCTGCCCTCTGGCAGGTCACTATGGTTACCACCTGTCTACAGTCTCTGGTTATATAGCTGCCCTCTGGCAGGTCACTATGGTTACCACCTGTCTACAGTCTCTGGTTATATAGCTGCCCTCTGGCAGGTCACTATGTTACCACCTGTCTACAGTCTCTGGTTATATAGCTGCCCTATGGCAGGTCACTATGGTTACCACCTGTCTACAGTCTCTGGTTATATAGCTGCCCTCTGGCAGGTCACTATGGTTACCACCTGTCTACAGCACGTCCCTGCTGCGTCACAGAGGTGACTGCTGGACCTAATTATTCTATATCGACGTTATCAAAAATGTATCTAAACATTTTGATATCGTTATTGAGGGAAGTAATTACCTCTATATTTATTTATATTGATTTATCTCCCAGCCCTACAGGTCATTCTAGAACACGACCAGAAGAACAACCAGAACGTTCTAGATCAGAAACAGGTCATTTTAGAACATCAATAGGTCTTTATAGAACCCCAGAACACGACCAGGTCATTCTAGAACACGACCAGAACACAACCAGAACGTTCTAGATCAAAACCAGGTCATTCTAGAACACAGCCTGGTCATTCTAGAACACGTATGTCCAAGTCATTCTAGAACACAACCTGGTCATTCTAGATTAGGACCATAGTACTGTGGACATGTGATTGTCTCTAACTGTCTGTCTCTCTCTGCAGTTGAATCAGAAGTTGAGAGAGAGCACTGAGGATGAGGAGGTCCCAACCTGCACAGACCCACAGCCTGTTCAACCAACAGTTAGTACACACACACGCATACATACACACATACATAAACACACACACACACACATACATAAACACACACACACACACACATACATAAACACACACACACACACATACACACATACATAAACACACACACACACACACACATACATAAACACACACACACACACATACACACATACATAAACATACGCACACACACACACGCATAAACACACACACACACACGCATAAACACACACACACACACACACGCATAAACACACACACACACACACACGCATAAACACACGCATAAACACACACGCATAAACACACACACACACACACACACACACACACACACACACACACACACACACACACACACACACACACACACACACACACACACACACACACACACACACACACACACACACACACACACACATACACAAACACAAACACAAACACACGCACACGCACACACACGCATAAACACACGCACACACACACACACACATACATAAACACACGCACACATACACAAACACACGCACACGCACACACACACACACCCACACCCATACACACACACACACATACATAAACACACGCACACACACATACATAAACACACACACACAAACACACGCACACGCACACACACACACACCCATACACACACACACACACACATACATAAACACACGCACACACATGAATAAACACACGCACACACACATACATAAACACACGCACACACACATACATAAACACACACACATACATACATAAACACACCCATACACATACACACGTCAATAAACACACATACACACACATTTCTAAACATCAAAATAAGACTGCTACTAAAGACTAAACTGCTGTGTCCCTAAAGTTTTTATCACTTCTACTGCTCTCTCTTTTATCTTTCTTTCTCTCTCTCTCTTTCTCTCTCTCTCTCTCTCTCTCTTTAATCTCTCTCTTTAATCTCTTTAATCTCTCTCTCTCTCTCTCTCTCTCTCTCTCTCTCTCTCTCTCTCTCTCTCTCTCTCTCTCTCTCTCTCTCTCTCTCTCTCTCTCTCTCTCTTCTCTCTCTCATTTTAATCTCTCTCTTATCTATCTCTCTCTTTAATCTCTCTCTTATCTCTCTCTCTCTTCTCTCTCTCTCTTTAATCCCTCTCTTATCTCTCTCTCTCTTTAATCTCTCTCTTATCTCTCTCTCTCTTTTCTCCCTGTCTTCTCCCTCTCCTCTCTCACATCCCTCGCTTCTGTATTGCAGTGTCCCACCCGCTGGTACTGGAAACTGGTCCCAGTAAGTGTACTCCTTTTCTTCTCTCTCTCTTCCTCCTTTCTCTATCTCTCTCTCTCTATCTCTCTCCCTCTCTCTTCGTCTCTCTCTCTCTCTCTCTCTCTCTCTCTCTCTCTCTCTCTCTCTCTCTCTCTCTCTCTCTCTCTCTCTCTCATGATGTCTGCCTCATTGTAAATAATGTTTCTCTTTCGAAATGCTTTATATCTATCCACCCCCTCTTTTCTCTTTCCCACTTTCTCTCTCTCTCCCTGCTGTGTGACACTATATACATGACCCTGACCTTATGAACTTTGAACCTCTGAGGTTATAGTCACTGACAGAGGGTCCATATTCATGAAGCGTCTCAGAGTAGGAGTGCTGGTCTAAGATCAGTTTGGCCTCTTAAATCTTAAGGAGAAAGTGGGAAAGAGAGAGAAGGGACTGATCCTAGATCAGCACTCTGAGAGGCTTTATGACTACAGCCCCTGATCCTGTGGTTACGGAAACTCACCTCTCATCATCTACCTCTACACTGAGTGGACAAAACATTAGGAACTCCTGCTCTTTCCATGACATAGAC
This sequence comes from Oncorhynchus gorbuscha, assembly GCF_021184085.1. NCBI lineage: Eukaryota > Metazoa > Chordata > Actinopteri > Salmoniformes > Salmonidae > Oncorhynchus > Oncorhynchus gorbuscha. The sequence goes on from NW_025751442.1 coordinate 13,077, forward strand.
TGACCAGGTGAATCCAGGTGAAAGCTATGATCCCTTATTGATGTCACCTGTTAAATCCACTTTGATCAACATGGACCAGCACCCCGTTGAAATGCTTTCTACACCTTGTAGAGTCCATTCCCTGATGAACTGAGTCAACATGGACCAGCACCCCGTTGGAATGCTTTCTACACCTTGTAGAGTCCATTCCCTGATGAACTGAGACAACATGGACCAGCACCCCGTTGGAATGCTTTCCACACCTTGTAGAGTCCATTCCCCGATGAACTGAGTCAACATGGACCAGCACCCCGTTGGAATGCTTTCCACACCTTGTAGAGTCCATTCCCCGATGAACTGAGTCAACATGGGACAACAAATGTAATGTAGGAAGGTGTTCCTAATGTTTTGTACACTCAGTGTAGATGGTGGAGGGGGTGATATCTAGAGTAGGGCGAAGTTCCGGACTGATCTTTGGTCAGTTTGTGCATTTTCCCCACTAATGATTAAGGATTGGGGGAGGGGAATCTGATCCTAGATCTGTACCTAGGGGAAACTGATCCTAGATCTGTACCTAGGGGAAACTGATCCTAGATCTGTACCTAGGGGAAACTTCTCTCCTGTGCATCGTGGGAAGGTGAGAAGGGGGTTCTTACCTTAATGTATCTCTGCTCCCCCCCTCTCCCCTCCTCAACCCCCTGTCCCCCGCCTGCCCCTCGTCACGTGACTGTGTATGGCAGTTCCCATGGCGACCGTGGGTGTTTACGCCTGTCCTTCTCTCTGCCATCCTCATCCAGCATGCCATCGCTTTTTGTTTGAAGGAGGAGTCTGGGAATAAACCTCCAGTGGTAACGTATACGCCACTCCTCTTCCTCCTCCTCCTCCTCCTCCTCCTCCTCCTCCTCCTCCTCCTCTTCTTCCTCGTCTCTATCTCTCATCTAACGGACAGCCAGCCAGACAGACAGAAAGACACTCCAACCCTGCGGCTGCTCTCTCTCTCTCAGCAGACAGACAGACAGACAGACAGACAGACAGACAGACAGACAGACAGACAGACAGACAGACAGACAGACAGACAGACAGACAGACAGACAGACAGACAGACAGACAGACAGACAGACAGACAGACAGACAGACAGACAGACAGACAGACAGACAGACAGACAGACAGACAGACATTCCAACCCTGCTCTCTGGGGATGGAAACACTATATATTATTTATTCACTGTTATTTATGCTTTTATACATGTATGTTTTATCAATATTTATTGTTGATTCACATTCTGGTTGGAATGACTCATTGGGGCTGATTTGTCCTGATTAGACCCTCTATCTGGTCTTCATGTACACTTCCACACTTGTATACTTGTGGCTCCACCATATTGCTGTGTCTCAACTATCCAGTTCCTTCCAGTCTGCTAACACAGTTCTCTAGAGGAAGGCGCTTGTTGTTTTTCAGTCTGCTAACACAGTTCTCTAGAGGAAGGAGCTTGTTGTTTTTCAGTCTACTAACACTGTTCTCTAGAGGAAGGAGCTTGTTGTTTTTCAGTCTGCTAACACAGTTCTCTAGAGGAAGGAGCTTGTTGTTTTTCAGTCTGCTAACACTGTTCTCTAGAGGAAGGAGTTTGTTGTTTTTCAGTCTGCTAACACTGTTCTCTAGAGGAAGGAGCTGGTTGTTTTTCAGTCTGCTAACACTGTTCTCTAGAGGAAGGAGCTGGTTGTTTTTCAGTCTGCTAACACAGTTCTCTAGAGGAAGGAGCTTGTTGTTTTTCAGTATGCTAACACTGTTCTCTAGAGGAAGGAGCTTGTTGTCTTTCAGTCTGCTAACACTGTTCTCTAGAGGAAGGAGCTTGTTGTTTTTCAGTCTGCTAACACTGTTCTCTAGAGGAAGAAGCTTGTTGTTTTTCAGTCTGCTAACACTGTTCTCTAGAGGAAGGAGCTTGTTGTTTTTCAGTCTGCTAACACTGTTCTCTAGAGGAGAGCTTGTTGTTTTCAGTCTGCTAACACTGTTCTCTAGAGGAAGGAGCTTGTTGTTTTTCAGTCTGCTAACGTCATGCAAGCGGTCAGACAAGTGAAATTTAAGCTCGTCTCTCAATTCAAAAATACATGTCAATACCCTTGCCCCTTGATAACCAGCGCACCTCTGTATGATGTGCCGCTACACGCAAGCGCTGCCCATATCATTGCATAATGCAGAAAATACACAAGAGTTCAGGGGCCTTACTTTAACAAAGTTAACCATTTCCACTGTAGTGTCC
>NW_025751443.1:0-15314 GCF_021184085.1 Oncorhynchus gorbuscha
TCACATGGTAGTTATAGACATCACCCTGGTAGTTATAGACATCACCCTGGTAGTTATAGATATCACCCTGGTAGTTATAGACATCACCCTGGTAGTTATAGACATCACCCTGGTAGTTATAGACATGACAGTTATAGACATCACCCTGGTAGTTATAGACATCACCCTGGTAGTTATGTAAGTTATAGATATCACCTGGTAGTTATGTAAGTTATAGATATCACCCTGGTAGTTATGTAAGTTATAGATATCACCCTGGTAGTTATGTAAGTTATAACATCACCATCACCCTGGTAGGTAGTTATGACATGACAGTAGACATCACCCTGGTAGATATCACCCTGGTAGTTATGTCACACTGGTAGTTATAGATATCACACCATCACACTGGTAGTTATAGACATCACATAGTAGTTATAGACATCACACTGGTAGCTATAGACATCACCTGGTAGTTATAGACATCACACTGGTAGTTATAGACATCACACTGGTAGTTATAGACACTGGTAGTTATAGACATCACCCTGGTAGTTATAGACATCACCCTGGTAGTTATAGACATGACAGTTATAGACATCACACTGGTAGTTATAGACATCACACTGGTAGTTATAGACATCATACTGGTAGTTATAGACACTGGTAGTTATAGACTGGTAGTTATAGACATCACTGGTAGTTATAGACATCACCCTGGTAGTTTATAGTAGTTATAGACATCACACTGGTAGTTATAGACATCACACTGGTAGTTATAGACATCATACTGGTAGTTATAGACATCATACTGGTAGTTATAGACATCACCCTGGTAGACATTATAGTTATATCACCCTGGTAGTTATAGACATCTGGTAAAGGTATAGACATCCTGGTAGTTATAGACATCTGGTAGTTATAGATATCACACTGGTAGTTATAGACATGACAGTTATAGACATCACCCAGATATCTGGTAGTTATAGACATCGTAGTTATAGACATCTGGTAGTTATAGTGACAGTTATAGACATCACCCTGGTAGTTTATAGACATCACCTGGTAGTTATGTGTTATAGATAATAATAAATAATAATAATAGCCATTTAGCAGACGCTTTTATCCAAAGCGACTTACAGTCATGTGTATACATTCTGTGGTCCTGGGATGGTTACAAGCGCCATGCTCTACCAACTGAGCTACAGACCACCTGGTATAGATATCACCCTGGTAGTTATGGTTATAGATTATGTAGTTATGTAGGGTTATAGACATCACACTGGTAGTTATGTAAGTTATAGACATCACCCTGGTAGTTATAGATATCACCCTGGTAGTTATAGACATGACAGTTATAGACATGACAGTTATAGACATCACCCTGGTAGTTATAGACATCACCCTGGTAGTTATAGACATCACACTGGTAGTTATAGATATCACACTGGTAGTTATAGACATCACACTGGTAGTTATAGACATCACACTGGTAGTTATAGACATCACACTGGTAGCTATAGACATCACCCTGGCAGTTATAGACATCACACTGGTAGTTATAGACATCACACTGGTAGTTATAGACATCACACTGGTAGTTATAGACATCACCCTGGTAGTTATAGACATCACCCTGGTAGTTATAGACATGACAGTTATAGACATCACACTGGTAGTTATAGACATCACACTGGTAGTTATAGACATCATACTGGTAGTTATAGACATCATACTGGTAGTTATAGACATCACCCTGGTAGTTATAGACATCACCCTGGTAGTTATAGACATCACCCTGGTAGTTATAGACATCACCCTGGTAGTTATAGACATCACACTGGTAGTTATAGACATCACACTGGTAGTTATAGACATCATACTGGTAGTTATAGACATCATACTGGTAGTTATAGACATCACCCTGGTAGTTATAGACATCACACTGGTAGTTATAGACATCATACTGGTAGTTATAGACATCACCCTGGTAGTTATAGACATCACCCTGGTAGTTATAGACATCATACTGGTAGTTATAGACATCACCCTGGTAGTTATAGATATCACACTGGTAGTTATAGACATGACAGTTATAGACATCACCCTGGTAGTTATAGATATCACCCTGGTAGTTATAGACATCACCCTGGTAGTTATAGACATCACCCTGGTAGTTATAGACATGACAGTTATAGACATCACACTGGTAGTTATAGACATCACCTGGTAGTTATAGATATCACCCTGGTAGTTATAGACATAACCCTGGTAGTTATAGACATCACCCTGGTAGTTATAGACATCACCCTGGTAGTTATAGCAGACAGTTATAGACAAAGCTGACGATTATAGACATCATGTAGTTATAGACATACAGTTATAGACATGGTCCCTGGTAGTTATAGACATCACACTGGCAGTTATAGACATCACACTGGTAGTTATAGACCACTGGCGTTATAGACATGACAGTTATAGACATCACACTGAGTTATAGATATCACCCTGGTAGTTATAGACATACTGGTAGTTATAGACATCACCCTGGTAGTTATAGACATTACTGGTAGTTATAGACATCACACTGGTAGTTATAGACATGACACTGGTAGTTATAGACATCACACTGGTAGTTCACCCTGGTAGTTATAGACATCACACTGGTAGTTATAGACATCACCCTGGTAGTTATAGACAGATATCACCCTGGTAGTTATAGACATCACACTGACAGTTATAGACATCACCCTGGTAGTTATAGACATCACCCTGGTAGTTATAGACATCACACTGGTAGTTATAGACATCACACTGGTAGTTATAGACATCACACTGGTAGTTATAGACATCACACTGGTAGTTATAGACATCACACTGGTAGTTATAGACATCACACTGGTAGTTATAGACATCACACTGGTAGTTATAGACATCACACTGGTAGTTATAGACATCACACTGGTAGTTATAGACATCACACCTGGTAGTTATAGACATCACACTGGTAGTTATAGACATCACACTGGTAGTTATAGACATGACAGTTATAGACATCACCCTGGTAGTTATAGACATCACCCTGGTAGTTATAGACATCACCTGGTAGTTATAGACATCATCCACTGGTAGTTATAGACATCACCCTGGTAGTTATAGACATGACAGTTATAGACATCACCCTGGTAGTTATAGACATCACACTGGTAGTTATAGACATCACCCTGGTAGTTATAGACATCACACTGGTAGTTATAGACATCACCCTGGTAGTTATAGACATCACCCTGGTAGTTATAGATATCACCCTGGTAGTTATAGACATCACCCTGGTAGTTATAGACATCACCCTGGTAGTTATAGACATGACAGTTATAGACATCACCCTGGTAGTTATAGACATCACCCTGGTAGTTATGTAAGTTATAGATATCACCTGGTAGTTATGTAAGTTATAGATATCACCCTGGTAGTTATGAAAGTTATAGATATCACCCTGGTAGTTATGTAAGTTATAGATATCACCCTGGTAGTTATGTAAGTTATAGATATCACCCTGGTAGTTATGTAAGTTATAGATATCACCCTGGTAGTTATAGACATCACCCTGGTAGTTATAGACATGACAGTTATAGACATCACACTGGTAGTTATAGACATCACCCTGGTAGTTATAGACATGACAGTTATAGACATCACCCTGGTAGTTATAGACATCACACTGGTAGTTATAGACATCACACTGGTAGTTATAGACATCACCCTGGTAGTTATAGACATCACACTGGTAGTTATAGACATCACCCTGGTAGTTATAGACATCACCCTGGTAGTTATAGACATCACCCTGGTAGTTATAGACATCACCCTGGTAGTTATAGATATCACCCTGGTAGTTATAGACATCACCCTGGTAGTTATAGACATGACAGTTATAGACATCACCCTGGTAGTTATAGACATCACCCTGGTAGTTATGTAAGTTATAGATATCACCTGGTAGTTATGTAAGTTATAGATATCACCCTGGTAGTTATGTAAGTTATAGATATCACCCTGGTAGTTATGTAAGTTATAGACATCACACTGGTAGTTATGTAAGTTATAGACATCACCCTGGTAGTTATAGATATCACCCTGGTAGTTATAGACATGACAGTTATAGACATGACAGTTATAGACATCACCCTGGTAGTTATAGACATCACCCTGGTAGTTATAGACATCACACTGGTAGTTATAGATATCACACTGGTAGTTATAGACATCACACTGGTAGTTATAGACATCACACTGGTAGTTATAGACATCACACTGGTAGTTATAGACATCACACTGGTAGTTATAGACATCACCCTGGTAGTTATAGACATCACACTGGTAGTTATAGACATCACACTGGTAGTTATAGACATCATACTGGTAGTTATAGACATCATACTGGTAGTTATAGACATCACCCTGGTAGTTATAGACATCACCCTGGTAGTTATAGACATCACCCTGGTAGTTATAGACATCACCCTGGTAGTTATAGACATCACACTGGTAGTTATAGACATCACACTGGTAGTTATAGACATCATACTGGTAGTTATAGACATCATACTGGTAGTTATAGACATCACCCTGGTAGTTATAGACATCACACTGGTAGTTATAGACATCATACTGGTAGTTATAGACATCACCCTGGTAGTTATAGACATCACCCTGGTAGTTATAGACATCATACTGGTAGTTATAGACATCACCCTGGTAGTTATAGATATCACACTGGTAGTTATAGACATGACAGTTATAGACATCACCCTGGTAGTTATAGACATCACCCTGGTAGTTATAGACATCACACTGGTAGTTATAGACATGACAGTTATAGACATCACCCTGGTAGTTATAGACATGACAGTTATAGACATCACACTGGTAGTTATAGACATCACCCTGGTAGTTATAGACATCACCCTGGTAGTTATAGACATGACAGTTATAGACATCACCCTGGTAGTTATAGACATCACCCTGGTAGTTATAGACATCACCCTGGTAGTTATAGACATCACACTGGTAGTTATAGACATGGCAGTTATAGACATCACCCTGGTAGTTATAGACATGACAGTTATAGACATCACCCTGGTAGTTATAGATATCACACTGGTAGTTATAGACATCACACTGGTAGTTATAGACATCACACTGGTAGTTATAGACATCACACTGACAGTTATAGACATCACACTGGTAGTTATAGATATCACCCTGGTAGTTATAGACATGACAGTTATAGACATCACCCTGGTAGTTATAGACATCACACTGGTAGTTATAGACATCACACTGGTAGTTATAGACATGACACTGGTAGTTATAGACATCACACTGGTAGTTATAGACATCACCCTGGTAGTTATAGACATCACACTGGTAGTTATAGACATCACCCTGGTAGTTATAGATATCACCCTGGGAGTTATAGACATCACCCTGGTAGTTATGTAAGTTATAGATATCACCTGGTAGTTATGTAAGTTATAGACATCACCCTGGTAGTTATGTAAGTTATAGATATCACCCTGGTAGTTATGTAAGTTATAGATATCACCCTGGTAGTTATGTAAGTTATAGACATCACCCTGGTAGTTATGTAAGTTATAGACATCACCCTGGTAGTTATAGACATCACACTGGTAGTTATAGACATGACAGTTATAGACATCACCCTGGTAGTTATAGACATGACAGTTATAGACATCACACTGGTAGTTATAGACATCACCCTGGTAGTTATAGACATCACCCTGGTAGTTATAGACATCACCCTGGTAGTTATAGACATGACAGTTATAGACATCACCCTGGTAGTTATAGACATCACCCTGGTAGTTATAGACATCACCCTGGTAGTTATAGACATCACACTGGTAGTTATAGACATGACAGTTATAGACATCACCCTGGTAGTTATAGACATGACAGTTATAGACATCACCCTGGTAGTTATAGACATCACACTGGTAGTTATAGATATCACCCTGGTAGTTATAGACATGACAGTTATAGACATCACCCTGGTAGTTATAGACATGACAGTTATAGACATCACCCTGGTAGTTATAGACATCACACTGGTAGTTATAGACATCACACTGGTAGTTATAGACATCACCCTGGTAGTTATAGACATCACCCTGGTAGTTATAGATATCACCCTGGTAGTTATAGACATCACCCTGGTAGTTATGTAAGTTATAGATATCACCCTGGTAGTTATGTAAGTTATAGATATCACCTGGTAGTTATGTAAGTTATAGACATCACCCTGGTAGTTATGTAAGTTATAGATATCACCCTGGTAGTTATGTAAGTTATAGATATCACCCTGGTAGTTATGTAAGTTATAGATATCACCCTGGTAGTTATGTAAGTTATAGACATCACACTGGTAGTTATGTAAGTTATAGACATCACACTGGTAGTTATGTAAGTTATAGACATCACACTGGTAGTTATAGACATCACACTGGTAGTTATGTAAGTTATAGACATCACACTGACAGTTATAGACATCACCCTGGTAGTTATAGACATCACACTGGTAGTTATAGACATCACACTGGTAGTTATAGACATCACACTGGTAGTTATAGACATCACACTGGCAGTTATAGACATCACACTGGTAGTTATAGACATCACACTGGTAGTTATAGACATGACAGTTATAGACATCACACTGACAGTTATAGACATCACCCTGGTAGTTATACACATCACACTGGTAGTTATAGACATCACACTGGTAGTTATAGACATCACACTGGTAGTTATAGACATCACACTGGCAGTTATAGACATCACACTGGTAGTTATAGACATCACACTGGTAGTTATAGACATGACAGTTATAGACATCACACTGACAGTTATAGACATGACAGTTATAGACATCACACTGACAGTTATAGACATGACAGTTATAGACATCACACTGGTAGTTATAGACATCACACTGGTAGTTATAGACATCACACTGGTAGTTATAGACATCACACTGGTAGTTATGTAAGTTATAGATATCACCCTGGTAGTTATAGACATCACCCTGGTAGTTATAGACATCACCCTGGTAGTTATAGACATCACCCTGGTAGTTATGACATGACGTTATAGACATCCCTGGTAGTTATAGACATCACCCTGGTAGTTATAGACATCACCCCTGGTAGTTATAGACATCACCCTGGTAGTTATAGACATCACCCTGAGTTATAGACATGACAGTTATAGACATCACACTGGTAGTTATAGACATGACAGTTATAGACATCACACTGGTAGTTATAGACATGACAGTTATAGACATCACACTGGTAGTTATAGACATGACAGTTATAGACATCACACTGGTAGTTATAGACATGACAGTTATAGACATCACACTGGTAGTTATAGACATGACAGTTATAGACATCACCCTGGTAGTTATAGACATGACAGTTATAGACATCACACTGGTAGTTATAGACATGACAGTTATAGACATCACCCTGGTAGTTATAGACATGACAGTTATAGACATCACACTGGTAGTTATAGACATGACAGTTATAGACATCACACTGGTAGTTATAGACATGACAGTTATAGACATCACACTGGTAGTTATAGACATGACAGTTATAGACATCACACTGACAGTTATAGACATCATACTGGTAGTTATAGACATCACACTGGTAGTTATAGACATCACACTGGTAGTTATAGACATGACACTGGTAGTTATAGACATGACAGTTATAGACATCACACTGGTAGTTATAGACATCACCCTGGTAGTTATAGACATGACAGTTATAGACATCACACTGGTAGTTATAGACATCACACTGGTAGTTATAGACATGACAGTTATAGACATCACACTGGTAGTTATAGACATCACACTGGTAGTTATAGACATGACAGTTATAGACATCACACTGACAGTTATAGACATCATACTGGTAGGTAGACATCACTGGTAGTTATAGACATCACCCTGGTGGTATAGACATGACAGTTATAGACATCCACACTGATGTCTATACCCCCTGTATATAGCCTCCACTGGCAATGTACTGTGCCCCTGTATATAGCCTCCACATTGACTCTGTGCGAATTTGCCCCCTGTATATAGCCTCCACATTGACTCTGTACCGGTACCCTGTTATAGTCTCCACATAGACTCTGTACCGTAATACCCTGTATATAGCCTCCACATTGACTGTGTACCATAATACCCTGTATATAGCCTGCACATTGACTCTGTACCGCAATACCCCGTATAGCCTCCACATTGACTCTGTGCCGTAATACCTGTATAGCCTCCACATTGACTCTGTACCGTAATACCCTGTATATAGTCTCACTTTGACTCTGTACTGCATACCCTGTATATAGCCTCACTTTGACTCTGTACCGTAATACCCTGTATATAGCCTCCACATTGACTCTGTACCGGTACCCCCTGTATATAGCCTCCACATTGACTCTGTACCGTGTACCCTGTATATAGCCTCCACATTGACTGTGTACCGTAATACCCTGTATATAGCCTGCACATTGACTCTGTACCGTAATACCCCGTATATAGCCTCCACATTGACTCTGTACCGTAATACCCTGTATATAGCCTCCACATTGACTCTGTACCGTAATACCATGTATATAGCCTCCACATTGACTCTGTACCGTAATACCCTGTATATAGCCTCCACATTGACTCTGTACCGTAATACCCTGTATATAGCCTCCACATTGACTCTGTACCGTAATACCCTGTATATAGTCTCCACATTGACTCTGTACCGTAATACCCTGTATATAGCCTCCACATTGACTCTGTACCGTATTACCATGTATATAGCCTCCACATTAACTCTGTACCGTAATACCCAGTATATAGCCTCCACATTGACTCTGTACCGTAATACCCTGTATATAGCCTCCACATTAACTCTGTACCGTAATACCCAGTATATAGCCTCCACATTGACTCTGTACCGTAATACCCTGTATATAGCCTCCACATTGATTCCGTACCGTAACACCCTGTATATAGCCTCCACATTGACTCTGTACCGTAATAACCTGTATATAGCCTCCACATTGACTCTGTACCGTAATAACCTGTATATAGCCTCCACATTGACTCTGTACCGTAACACCCCTGTATATAGCCTCCACATTGACTCCGTGCCACGCAATACCTGTATATAGCTCCACATTGACTCTGTACCGTAACACCCTGTATATAGCCTCCACATTGACTCTGTACCGTAACACCCTGTATATAGTCTCCACATTGACTCTGTACCGTAACACCCTGTATATAGCCTCCACATTGACTCTGTACCGTAACACCCTGTATATAGTCTCCACATTGACTCTGTACCGTAACACCCTTGTATATAGTCTCCACATTGACTCTGTACCGTAACACCCTGTATATAGCCTCACATTGACTCTGTACCGTAACACCCTGTGAGCATAGTCTCACATTGACTCTGGTACCGTAACACCCTGTATATAGCCTCCACATGACTCTGTACCGTAACACCCTGTATATAGTCTCCACATTGACTCTGTACCGTAACACCCTGTATATAGTCTCCACATTGACTCTGTACCGTAACACCCTGTATATAGCCTCCACATTGACTCTGTACCGTAACACCCTGTATATAGCCTCCACATTGACTCCGTACCGTAACACCCTGTATATAGCCTCCACATTGATTCCGTACCGTAACACCCTGTATATAGTCTCGATATTGTTATTTTATTGTTTTACTTTTCATTTTATTTTTGACTTTAGTAAATATTTTCTTAACTCTATTCATTGAACTGTAATGTTGGTTAAGGGCTAGTAGGTCAGTATAACCTACTAGATGGGTCAGTATAACCTACTAGACAGGTCAGTATAACCTACTAGCCAGGTCAGTATAACCTACTAGACAGGTCAGTATAACCTACTAGACAGGTCAGTATAACCTACTAGCCAGGCAGGTCAGTATAACCTACTAGCCAGGTCAGTATAACCTACTAGACAGGTCAGTATAACCTACTAGACAGGGAGGTCAGTATAACATACTAGACAAGTCAGTATAACCTACTAGACAGGGAGGTCAGTATAACCTACTAGACAGGTCAGTATAACCTACTAGACAGGGAGGTCAGTATAACCTACTAGACAGGGAGGTCAGTATAACCTACTAGACAGGTCAGCATAACCTACTAGACAGGTCAGTATAACCTACTAGACAGGGAGGTCAGTATAACCTACTAGACAGGGAGGTCAGTATAACCTACTAGACAGGTCAGTATAACCTACTAGACAGGTCAGTGTGTAACCTACTAGACAGGTCAGTATAACCTACCAGACAGGGAGGTCAGTATAACCTACTAGACAGGTCAGTATAACCTACTAGACAGGTCAGTATAACCTACTAGACAGGTCAGTATAACCTACTAGACAGGGAGGTCAGTATAACCTACTAGACAGTGAGGTCAGTATAACCTACTAGACAGGTCAGTATAACCTACTAGGCAGGTGAGTATAACCTACTAGACAGGGAGGTCAGTATAACCTACTAGACAGGTCAGTATAACCTACTAGGCAGGTGAGTATAACCTACTAGACAGGGAGGTCAGTATAACCTACTAGACAGGTCAGTATAACCTACTAGACAGGTCAGTATAACCTACTAGACAGGGAGGTCAGTATAACCTACTAGACAGGTCAGTATAACCTACTAGACAGGTCAGTATAACCTACTAGACAGGTCAGTATAACCTAGGTCAGTATAACCTACTAGACAGGGAGGTCAGTATAACCTACTAGACAGGTCAGTATAACCTACTAGACAGGGAGGTCAGTATAACCTACTAGACAGGTCAGTATAACCTACTAGACAGGTCAGTATAACCTACTAGACAGGGAGGTCAGTATAACCTACTAGACAGGGAGGTCAGTATAACCTACTAGACAGGTCAGTATAACCTACTAGACAGGTCAGTATAACCTACTAGACAGGTCAGTATAACCTACCAGACAGGAGGTCAGTATAACCTACTAGACAGGAGGTCAGTATAACCCTACTAGACAGTGAGGTCAGTATAACCTACTAGACAAGTCAGTATAACTACTAGACATGTCAATATAACCTACTAGACAGGGAGGTCAGTATAACCTACTAGACAGGTCAGTATAACCTACTAGACAGGTCAGTATAACCTACTAGACAGGGAGGTCAGTATAACCTACTAGACAGGTCAGTATAACCTACTAGACAGGGAGGTCAGTATAACCTACTAGACAGGTCAGTATAACCTACTAGACAGGTCAGTATAACCTACTAGACAGGGAGGTCAGTATAACCTACTAGACAGTGAGGTCAGTATAACCTACTAGACAGGTCAGTATAACCTACTAGACAGGTCAGTATAACATACTAGACAGGGAGGTCAGTATAACCTACTAGACAGGTCAGTTTAACCTACTAGACAGGTCAGTATAACCTACTAGACAGGTCAATATAACCTACTAGACAGGGAGGTCAGTATAACCTACTAGACAGGTCAGTATAACCTACTAGACAGGTCAGTATAACCTACTAGACAGGGAGGTCAGTATAACATACTAGACAGGGAGGTCAGTATAACCTACTAGACAGGTCAGTTTAACCTACTAGACAGGTCAGTATAACATACTAGACAGGGAGGTCAGTATAACCTACTAGACAGGTCAGTTTAACCTACTAGACAGGTCAGTATAACCTACTAGACAGGTCAATATAACCTACTAGACAGGGAGGTCAGTATAACCTACTAGACAGGTCAGTATAACCTACTAGACAGGTCAGTATAACCTACTAGCCAGGTCAGTATAACCTACTAGACAGGTCAGTATAACCTACTAGACAGGGAGGTCAGTATAACCTACTAGACAGGTCAGTATAACCTACTAGACAGGTCAGTATAACCTACTAGACAGGTCAGTATAACCTACTAGACAGGGAGGTCAGTATAACCTACTAGACAGGTCAGTATAACCTACTAGACAGGTCAGTATAACCTACTAGACAGGTCAGTATAACCTACTAGACAGGGAGGTCAGTATAACCTACTAGACAGGTCAGTTTAACCTACTAGACAGGTCAATATAACCTACTAGACAGGGAGGTCAGTATAACCTACTCGACAGGGAGGTCAGTATAACCTACTAGACAGGTCCGTATAACCTACTAGACAGGTCAGTATAACCTACTAGACAGGTCAGTATAACCTACTAGACAGGGAGGTCAGTATAACCTACTAGACAGGTCAGTATAACCTACTAGACAGGTCAGTATAACCTACTAGACAGGGAGGTCAGTATAACCTACTAGACAGGGAGGTCAGTATAACCTACTAGACAGGTCAGTATAACCTACTAGACAGGGAGGTCAGTATAACCTACTAGACAGGTCAGTTTAACCTACTAGACAGGTCAGTATAACCTACTAGATAGGTCAGTATAACCTACTAGACAGGTCAGTATAACCTACTATAATAATAATATATAATATATGCCATTTAGCAGACGCTTTTATCCAAAGCGACTTACAGTCATGTGTGCATACATTCTACGTATGGGTGGTCTAGACAGGGGATAACCCACTACGTTACAAGCGACAACTGAGCTACAGAACCCCTGTCTAGCCTACTAGACAGACAGGTCAGTATAGCCTACTAGACAGGGAGGTCAGTATAACCTAATAGACAGGTCCGTATAACCTACTAGACAGGTCAGTATAACCTACTAGACAGGTCAGTATAACCTACTAGACAGGGAGGTCAGTATAACCTACTAGACAGGTCAGTATAACCTACTAGACAGGGAGGTCAGTATAACCTACTAGACAGGTCAGTATAACCTACTAGACAGGTCAGTATAACCTACTAGACAGGTCAGTATAACCTACTAGACAGGGAGGTCAGTATAACCTACTAGACAGGGAGGTCAGTATAACCTACTAGACAGGTCAGTATAACCTACTAGACAGGGAGGTCAGTATAACCTACTAGACAGGTCAGTATAACCTACTAGACAGGTCAGTATAACCTACTAGACAGGAGGTCAGTATAACCTACTAGACAGGTCAGTATAACCTACTAGACAGGTCAGTATAACCTACTAGACAGGGCAGTATAACCTACTAGCCAGGGAGGTCAGTATAACCTACTAGACAGGTCAGTATAACCTACTAGACAGGTCAGTATAACCTACTAGACAGGGAGGTCAGTATAACCTACTAGACAGGGAGGTCAGTATAACCTACTAGACAGGTCAGTATAACCTACTAGACAGGTCAGTATAACCTACTAGACAGGTCAGTATAACCTACTAGACAGGTCAGTATAACCTACTAGACAGGGAGGTCAGTATAACCTACTAGACAGGGAGGTCAGTATAACCTACTAGACAGGTCAGGTATAACCTACTAGACAGGTCAGTATAACCCTAGACGAGTCAGGGACAGGTCAGTATAACCTACTAGACAGGTCAGGTATAACCTACTAGACAGGTCAGTATAACCTACTAGACAGTCCAGTATAACCAATTAATGTTTGTTCTGTTGTAATGGTTGTTTCTTCTTTCCAGGTGTGGCTGGAACAGTTGAAACCTCTTACCAGTCAGATAAAGAGTAAGTCTGTGTTTTTTGTCGTGTGTGAGTGATTCGCAGTAACCTTGAGTGGTGAACCGTGGCCAACTGAGTGAGTGATTCGTAGCCAACTGAGTGAGTGATTCGTAGAGCAGTGTGAGTGATTCGTGGTAACTGAGTGAGTGATTCTTAGTAACTGAGTGAGTGATTCGTAGTAACTGAGTGAGTGATTCGTAGTAACTGAGTGAGTGATTCGTGGTAACTGAGTGAGTGATTCGTAGTAACTGAGTGAGTGATTCGTAGTAACTGAGTGAGTGATTCGTAGTAACTGAGTGAGTGATTAGTAGTAACTGAGTGAGTGATTCGTAGTGTGTGAGTGATTCGTAGTGTGAGTGATAATGTGTACGGTTTCTTGTGAGCGTTTTCACCCCGAATTTGTTGGCTTACAACCCAAAAAATTAAAATCTATTCTTGGTGGGTTTGTGTCATTTGATCTACACAACAGGCCTTCCCACTTTGAAGATGCAAAATATTTTTTATTTTGTAACAAACAACAAATAAGAGAATAATACAGAAAACTATTCACAAAGTCAATGCTTTGTAGAGCCCCCTTTTGCAGTTCTTACAGCTGCTAGTCTCTTGGGAGTATGTCTCTATAAGCTTGGTATCGAGCACTGCGATTTATGTTCCTTCTTCAAGGCAAAGCTTCCAGCTCCTTCCAAGTTGGATGGTTCCACTGGTGTTCAACAATCTTTAAGCCAAACCACAGAATCTCAAATTGGGACTGAGGTCTGGGCTTTGACTAGGCCTCTTACAAGACATTTAAATGTTTCTCCTAAAACCACTCAAGTGTTGCTTTATCAGTGTGCCTCCCAGTGGCTAGATGTACCAAGATATTCTTTCCATTTTTTAATCATGGATTTATTGGTGCTCTGTGGGACGTTCAACGTTTCTGATACTTTTTTTTATAACCCAACCCTGATCTGTACTTCTCCACAACGTTGTCCCTGACCTGTTTTGGAGAGCTCCTTGGGTCTTCATGGTGCCGCTTGCTTAGTGGTGTTGCAGTCTCTGGGGCCTTTCAGAACAGGTGTATATATACTGAGATCATGTGACAGATCATGTGACACTTAGATTGTATTCTGGTGGACTTTATTGTGTGACTTCTGATGGTAATTGATTGCACCAGATCTTATTTAGGGGCTTCATAGCAAAGGGGTTGAACACATATTACACACAACACTTTTCCTTTTTTTATTTTTTAAATAATTTTTGGAAACAAGTCATTCTTTTCATTTCACTTTCACCAATTTGGAAAATTGTATGTCCATTACATGAAATCCAAATAAAAATCTATTTAAATAACAGGTTGTAATGCAACAAAATAGGAAAAAACACCAAGGGGGATGAATACTTTTGCAAGGCACAGTATAGTTATTTTTCTTTCATTGTGGTTAACTTATCCCCCCCCCCTTCTCTCTCCTTACCCCTCTCCCTCTCCCTCTCCCTCTCCGTCTCCGTCTCTCAGACACCAGTGATCTGTTCTTCAGATTCATTGTCAAGTTCTTTCCTCCAGACCCAGGACAGCTGCAGAGAAGACTCACAAGGTGTGTGTTTGAGTGACGCGCCTTCCTCGGATAC
>NW_025751444.1:0-15311 GCF_021184085.1 Oncorhynchus gorbuscha
CTGTCATGTTTTGTCATTTATTATCTTGTCTTGTCCCTGTGCTTCCCATTCTATTCGTTTCCCTCTGCTGGTCTTATTAGGTTCTTTCCCTCTTTCTATCCCTCTCTCTCCCCCTCCCTCTCTCACTCTCTCGCTCTCTCTTCTCTCTGCTCGTTCCGTTCACTGCTCCCAGCTGTTCCTATTCCCCTAATCAATCATTTAGTCTTCCCACACCTGTTCCCGATCCTTTCCCCTGATTAGAGTCCCTATTTCTTCCTTTGTGTTCCGTTCCTGTCCCTGTCGGTTCCTTGTCTAGAATTCACCGTGCTGTGTTTGTGTATCGCCCTGTCGTGTCGTGTTTTCCTCAGATGCTGCGTGGTGAGCAGGTGTCTGAGTCTGTCTGGTTCAAGTGCCTTCCCGAGGCAACCTGCTGTTCACCTGCTGTTCAAGATCGAGTCTCCAGTTTGTCCTCGTCATTTCGAGTGAAAGTTGTGTTTTTTGTTTGTATTTACTTTACTGGATTAAAGACTCTGTTTTCGCCAAGTCGCTTTTGGGTCCTCTTTCACCTGCATGACAGAAGGAACCGACCAAGGAATGGACCCAGCGACTTCAGACGCTCGTTACACTGCCGTCGAGATCCAAGGAGCCATGCTCGGCAGACACGAGCAGGAATTGTCTGCTGCTCGCCATGCCGGGAGAACCTGGCCGCTCAGGTTTCCGACCTCTCTGGACAGTTCCAGAGTCTACGTCTCGTGCCACCTGTTACTTCCTGGCCTGCCGAGCCTCCCAGAACCTAGGGTTAATAACCCACCTTGCTACTCCGGGCAGCCCACTGAGTGCCGCTCCTTTCTCACGCAGTGTGAGATTGTGTTCTCTCTCCAACCCAACACATACTCTAGAGAGAGAGCTCGGGTTGCTTACGCTCATTTCACTCCTTACTGGCCGGGCTCGAGAATGGGGCACAGCTATCTGGGAGGCAAGGGCTGATTTCTCTAACAAGTTCCAGAACTTTAAAGAGGAGATGATTCGGGTTTTTGACCGTTCAGTTTTTGGTAGGGGGAGGCTTCTAGGGCCCTGGCTTCCTTATGCCAAGGTGAACGGTCCATAACGGATTATTCTATTGAGTTTCGCACTCTGCTGCCTCTAGTGAGTGGAACGAGCCGGCGCTGCTCGCTCGTTTCTGAGGGACTCCACGCAGTGGTTAAGGATGAATTCTCTCCGGAGGTTCCTTCAGACGTGGACTCTTGATTTGCTCTCGCCATCCGCATAGAACGACGGGTAGATCTTCGTCACCGGGCTCGTGGAAGAGAGCTCGCATCAACGGTGTTTCCCTGCTCCGCATCGCAACCATCTCCCTCCTCTGGCTCAGAGTCTGAGCCCATGCAGCTGGGAGGGATTCGCATCTCGACTAAGGAGAGGGGAACGGAGGATCACCAACCGCCTGTGCCTCTATTGCGGAGTGCTGGACATTTTGTTAATTCATGTCCAGTAAAAGCCAGAGCTCATCTGTAAGCGGAGGGCTACAGGTGAGCGCAACTACTCAAGTCTCTCCATCAAAATCCTGTACTACTTTGTCGGTCCATCTACGCTGGACCGGTTCGGGTGCCACATGTAGTGCCTTGATAGACTCTGGGGCTGAGGGTTGTTTCATGGACGAAGCATGGGTTCGGAAACATGACATTCCTTTCAGAGAGTTAGAGAAGCCTACGCCCATGTTCGCCTTAGATGGTAGTCATCTTCCCAGTATCAGATTTGAGACACTACCTTTAACCCTCACAGTATCTGGTAACCACAGTGAGACTATTTCTTTTTTGATTTTTCGTTCACCGTTTACACCGGTTGTTTTGGGTCATCCCTGGCTAGTATGTCATAATCCTTCTATTAATTGGTCTAGTAATTCTATCCTATCCTGGAACGTTTCTTGTCATGTGAAGTGTTTAATGTCTGCCATCCCTCCCGTTTCTTCTGTCCCTACTTCTCAGGAGGAACCTGGCGATTTGACAGGAGTGCCGGAGGAATATCATGATCTGCGCACGGTCTTCAGTCGGTCCCGAGCCAACTCCCTTCCTCCTCACCGGTCGTATGATTGTAGTATTGATCTCCTTCCGGGGACCACTCCTCCCCGGGGTAGACTATACTCTCTGTCGGCTCCCGAACGTAAGGCTCTCGAGGATTATTTGTCTGTGTCTCTTGACGCCGGTACCATAGTGCCTTCTTCCTCTCCGGCCGGGGCGGGGTTCTTTTTGTTAAGAAGAAGGACGGTACTCTGCGCCCTGCGTGGATTATCGAGGGCTGAATGACATAACGGTTAAGAATCGTTATCCGCTTCCCCTTATGTCATCAGCCTTCGAGATTCTGCAGGGAGCCAGGTGCTTTACTAAGTTGGACCTTCGTAACGCTTACCATCTCGTGCGCATCAGAGAGGGGACGAGTGGAAAACGGCGTTTGCACTCCGTTAGGGCATTTTGAGTACCGGGTTCTGCCGTTTGGTCTCGCCAATGCGCCAGCTGTTTTTCAGGCATTAGTTAATGATGTTCTGAGAGACATGCTGAACATCTTTGTTTTTGTCTATCTTGACGATATCCTGATTTTTTTCTCCGTCACTCGAGATTCATGTTCAGCACGTTCGACGTGTTCTACAGCGCCTTTAGAGAATTGTCTCTACGTAAAGGCTGAGAAGTGCTCTTTCATGTCTCCTCCGTTACTTTTCTCGGTTCCGTTATTTCGCTGAAGGCATTCAGATGGATTCCGCTAAGGTCCAAGCTGTCAGTGATTGGCCCGTTCCAAGGTCACGTGTCGAGTTGCAGCGCTTTTAGGTTTCGCTAATTTCTATCGGCGTTTCATTCGTAATTTCGGTCAAGTTGCTGCCCCTCTCACAGCTCTTACTTCTGTCAAGACGTGTTTTAAGTGGTCCGGTTCCGCCCAGGGAGCTTTTGATCTTCTAAAAGAACGTTTTACGTCCGCTCCTATCCTCGTTACTCCTGACGTCACTAGACAATTCATTGTCGAGTTGGCCTTCAGAGGTAGGCGTGGGAGCCATTCTATCCCAGCGCTTCCAGTCTGACGATAAGGTTCATCCTTGCGCTTATTTTCTCATCGCCTGTCGCCATCTGAGCGCAACTATGATGTGGGTAACCGTGAACTGCTCGCCATCCGCTTAGCCCTAGGCGAATGGCGACAGTGGTTGGAGGGGGCGACCGTTCCTTTTGTCGTTTGGACAGACCATAAGAACCTTGAGTACATCCGTTCTGCCAAGCGACTTAATGCCCGTCAAGCTCGTTGGGCGTTGTTTTCGCTCGTTTCGAGTTTGTGATTTCTTACCGTCCGGGTAGCAAGAACACCAAGCCTGATGCCTTATCCCGTCTGTTTAGTTCTTCTGTGGCTTCTACTGATCCCGAGGGATTCTTCCTTATGGGCGTGTTGTCGGGTTAACAGTCTGGGGAATTGAAAGACAGGTTAAGCAAGCACTCACGCACACTGCGTACGCCGCGCGCTTGTCCTAGTAACCTCCTTTTCGTTCCTGTTTCCACTCGTCTGGCTGTTCTTCAGTGGGCTCACTCTGCCAAGTTAGCTGGTCATCCCGGTGTTCGAGGCACTCTTGCGTCTATTCGCCAGCGCTTTTGGTGGCCGACTCAGGAGCGTGACACGCGCCGTTTCGTGGCTGCTTGTTCGGACTGCGCGCAGACTAAGTCGGGTAACTCTCCTCCTGCCCGGTCGTCTCAGACCGCTCCCCATTCCTTCTCGACCATGGTCTCACATCGCCCTAGACTTCATTACCGGTCTGCCTTTGTCTGCGGGGAAGACTGTGATTCTTACGGTTGTCGATAGGTTCTCTAGGCGGCACATTTCATTCCCCCGCTAAACTTCCTTCCGCTAAGGAGACGGCACAAATCATTATCGAGAATGTATTCAGAATTCATGGCCTCCCGTTAGACGCCGTTTCAGACAGAGGCCCGCAATTCACGTCACAGTTTTGGAGGAGTTCTGTCGTTGATTGGTGCGTCCGTCAGTCTCTCTTCCGGGTTTCATCCCCAGTCTAACGGTCAGCAGAGAGGGCCAATCAGACGATTGGTCGCATACTACGCAGCCTTTCTTTCAGAAACCCTGCGTCTTGGGCAGAACAGCTCCCCTGGGCAGAATACGCTCACACCGCTTCCTTCGTCTGCCACCGGGTTATCTCCGTTTCAGAGTAGTCTGTTACCAGCCTCCTCTGTTCTCATCCCAGCTTGCCGAGTCCAGCGTTCCCTCCGCTCAAGCGTTTGTCCAACGTTGTGAGCGCACCTGGAGGAGGGTGAGGTCTGCACTTTGCCGTTACAGGGCACAGACTGTGAGAGCCGCCAATAAACGCAGGATTAAGAGTCCAAGGTATTGTTGCGGCCAGAGAGTGTGGCTTTCCACTCGCAACCTTCCTCTTACGACAGCTCGTAAGTTGACTCCGCGGTTCATTGGTCCGTTCCGTGTCTCCCAGGTCGTCAATCCTGTCGCTGTGCGACTGGCTTCTTCCGCGACATCTTCGTCGCGTCCATCCTGTCTTCCATGTCTCCTGTGTCAAGCCCTTTCTTCGCACCCCGTTCGTCTTCCCTCCCCCCCCCGTCCTTGTCGAGAGCGCACTCATTTACAAGGTACATAAGATCATGGACATGCGTTCTCGGGACGGGGTCACCAATACTTAGTGGATTGGGAGGGTTACGGTCCTGAGGAGAGGAGTTGGGTTCCGTCTCGGGACGTGCTGGACCGTTCACTCATTGATGATTTCCTCCGTTGCCGCCAGGATTCCTCCTCGAGTGCGCCAGGAGGCGCTCGGTGAGTGGGGGTACTGTCATGTTTTGTCATTTATTATCTTGTCTTGTCCCTGTGCTTCCCATTCTATTCGTTTCCCTCTGCTGGTCTTATTAGGTTCTTTCCCTCTTTTTCTATCCCTCTCTCTCCCCCTCCCTCTCTCACTCTCTCGCTCTCTTCTCTCTATCGTTCCGTTCCTGCTCCCAGCTGTTCCTATTCCCCTAATCAATCATTTAGTCTTCCCACACCTGTTCCCGATCCTTTCCCCTGATTAGAGTCCCTATTTCTTCCTTTGTGTTCCGTTCCTGTCCTGTCGGTTCCTTGTCTAGAATTCACCGTGCTGTGTTTGTGTATCGCCCTGTCGTGTCGTGTTTTCCTCAGATGCTGCGTGGTGAGCAGGTGTCTGAGTCTGTCTGGTTCAAGTGCCTTCCCGAGGCAACCTGCTGTTCACCTGCTGTTCAAGATCGAGTCTCCAGTTTGTCCTCGTCATTTCGAGTGAAAGTTGTGTTTTTTGTTTGTATTTACTTTACTGGATTAAAGACTCTGTTTTCGCCAAGTCGCTTTTGGGTCCTCTTTCACCTGCATGACAATTACGTCAATTGTATGTTATTCTATCAGATGGAATATAGGAAGATCGTTCTTTTAGTCACATCTGCTTGCTTGGCGGAGTGTCACTCTTCGATATACAATTGAATGAATCTGGTTTTGCTACAAATATTAACTGGTAGAACAGAATCATCTCCAAGAAGAATAAGGGAAGGATCTAGTGGTACCGTCATATTAGTGACCTGTGATAAGATCTGAATAATGTCTTTCCAATAATTGCTTAGTTCAGGGAAGGACAAAAACATATACATAACTGTGCACACTCCTGTTTTACACCTTGGGCAAAATGTTAAATATTTAGAAGTGATCTTGTACAGTCTCTCTGGTGTAAAGTAGACCCTATGTAAAATATTGAATTGCATCAACTTGTGCCTTGTGTTAAATGAAAGACGCTGAGCATCTAAAAAGAGCTTTCCCCACTTCTAATTCTCAAATATGACACCAAGGTCATCATGCCACTTCATGCAAGTTTTCAGAGTTTCATCATTCCCCAACAGAGCTTGAAGCCTCGAGTTCATGTAGGAAACGAAACCTTTTACCCCTTTCCTCTCCAGCCACAGTTGATCAGTTTATAGGTTTCCTCATGGGCTGAATCCTACCTCCCTGCTGAGTGGCAATATAATGCCTAACCTGTAGGTACTTGAAGAAAAAAGTTTGAGGTAATTTAGGATAGTAGTTCACCTTCTCTATAGAGATTACCAAATGTTTTAATTCCTTTGTTGAACCAAGAAAATGTAATACCATCTCTCAGGGCTTTGGGTAAGATGTGGTTATTATAGAAAGGTGTTTGTTTATATATAGATCTAAGCTCTTCTGTTTGTTTACAGACTTCAAGCCATATATTTAAAGTGTTTTTAATAAAAGGGTTGTTTATGAGACCTAGCAAAGCTTTAGGTGGGCTAATATAAGGTATAGATGCCAATGTAGCAGGGGTTAGACACTCCTCCTCTATCTGTCTCCCAGAGGGTGAACTTGTTTTTGTATCTTGCCATATCCACACAGCCTTTAACTGAGATGCCCAGTAATACAACTGGAAGTCAGGTAGAGTGAGTCCTCCTTCTGAGTATGGTTTGCATACAGTTGTGAGTTTCACTCTGGAGGGTTTCCCTTTCCACAGAAATGAAGAAATATTCCTATTAAGTTGTTAGAAAAAACATTTGGGAAAAGGAAAAGGCAAGGTTTGAAAAGGGTACAAGAATTTTGGTAATATATTCATCTTTACACAATTGACCCGCCCAATAAGAGAAATCGGTAAATCCCGCCATCTACCCAATTCTTCCCCAACCTTTTTGAGAAGTGGATTATAGTTAATTTGATATGTCTTAATAATTTCAGAAGGAATTTGCAATCCAAGATATGTCATTTTCTGTGGTTTCCAAGAAAATGTTTGGTCTAAAATTGGGTTCTGCATAGCTGCCCTGATAAAAGGCATAATTATGTTCTTCAATTTATTTTATATCCTGAAAAGATCCCATATTCTATCAGGATGTCAACTAATGTTCGGAGGTATATTTCTTGTTTAGTGAGGTAAAGCAAAATGTCATCGGCATTTAGCGAGACCAGATGTTCACGCCCACCTATACAAACACCATGGATGGATGAGATCTAAAAGCTTCTGCCAGTGGCTCTATAGCCAAAGACAATAGGAGCAGACTAGTGGGACAACCCTGTCTTATGCCACATGACAGGGAGAACTGTGAGGAAATGTTTCCATTAGTCAGGATCTGAGCTACCGGACATTTGTACAGTAATCTAATCAGACCTACATACTAAGGTCCAATATTCATCCTATGTAAAACTTCTAACAGGTAGTTCCATTCTATGCGGTCAAAAGCTTGTTCCGCATCTAATGATGCCGCCACTACAGATTCTTGGTCATTCTCTACATAATGCATAATATTATATAATCTTCTGATATTATCAGGAAATGAGCGGTTTCTTACAAAGCCTGTTTGGTCCATATCAACCAAGTCCGGAAGAACCTTATCCAGTCTAAGAGCAATGAGTTTCGCAAGAATCTTATATGAAGTGTTCAATAGAGATATTGGTCTATACGACCCACCAAGCATAGGCTCAATTAGTTTGGGTAAAAAGGATCGATAGAATTCAATAGGGAATCCGTCTAACCCTGGTGATTTTCCCCCAGCAGTGTTGAAAATGGATTCCCTAATTTCCTCTGATGTTATCTCTTTCTCCAAGTGCTCTCTATCCTCATCAGTTAAAGTTTGTAAATTGGGTTTGTTCAAAAACTCATGCATTGTGGCAGGGGCATCCCCTTCAGACTTGTACAATATTTCATAAAACTCCCTGAAGACTAGATTAATTTCCTCAGGACTGTGAACAACTGTGTTACTGGGTAGCTTAATAGAGCTAATAACTCTACTAGCATCCTCTCTTATCTGCCAAGGAAGCAACTTTCCTGCTTTATCTCCATGTTCGTAGTGGTTTTGTTTTGTTCTCCTGAGAGTATTTTCCACTTCATGGGTCGTCAGGGTGTTATATTCCAATCGCTTTGAGTCTAATTGTTGTAAAGTTGAGTCGTCAAATGTTACACTATGTTCATTTTCCAGATCTGTAATTTAATTCTCCAACTAATCTACTTGAGCCTTATACATCTTACAAGCATCTTAACTAAAGGATATGATTTGCCCCTTCAGATATGCAAGGAGAGCTTCTCATAAAATTAGGGAGGAGGCAGAGTTGTTATTGGTGCTAAAAAAATGAAATGTTACAAATGTGGGACTATTTCAAATCAAATCAAATCAAATGTATTTATATAGCCCTTCGTACATCAGCTGATATCTCAAAGTGCTGTACAGAAACCCAGCCTAAAACCCCAAACAGCAAACAATGCAGGTGTAAAAGCACGGTGGCTAGGAAAAACTCCCTAGAAAGGCCAAAACCTAGGAAGAAACCTAGAGAGGAACCGGGCTATGTGGGGTGGCCAGTCCTCTTCTGGCTGTGCCGGGTAGAGATTATAACAGAACATGACCAAGATGTTCAAATGTTCATAAATGACCAGCATGGTCAAATAATAATAAGGCAGAACAGTTGAAACTGGAGCAGCAGCACAGTCAGGTGGACTGGGGACAGCAAGGAGCCATCATGTCAGGTAGTCCTGGGGCACGGTCCTAGGGCTCAGGTCCTCCGAGAGAGAGAAAGAAAGAGAGAATTAGAGAGAGCATATGTGGGGTGGCCAGTCCTCTTCTGGCTGTGCCGGGTGGAGATTATAACAGAACGTGGCCAAGATGTTCAAATGTTCATAAATGACCAGCATGGTTGAATAATAGTAAGGCAGAACAGTTGAAACTGGAGCAGGAGCATGGCCAGGTGGACTGGGGACAGCAAGGAGTCCTCATGTCAGGTAGTCCTGGGACATGGTCCTAGGGCCCAGGCCAGTTGAAACTGGAGCAGCAGCATGGCCAGGTGGACTGGGGACAGCAAGGAGTCATCATGTCAGGTAGTCCTGGGGCATGGTCCTAGGGCTCAGGTCCATCCTGAGACAAGGCCGAGTATAGCCCACAAAGATCTCCGACACGGTACAACCCAAGGAGGGGGGGAACCCAGACAGGCCGACCACAACAGTGAATCAACCCACCCAGGTGACGCACCCCCAGGGACGGCACGAGAGAGCCCCAGCAAGCCAGTGACTCAGCCCCGTAACAGGGTTAGAGGCAGAGAATCCCAGTGGAAAAAGGGGAACCGGCCAGGCAGAGACAGCAAGGGCGGTTCGTTGCTCCAGAGCCTTTCCGTTCACCTTCCCACTCCTGGGCCAGACTACACTCAATCATATGACCCACTGAAGAGATGAGTCTTCAGTAAAGACTTATTTATACTTTAGTAAGTATATTTATTTAGTAAGTATATACCAAACCTCCATCTTCTTGAGGGTGGCTGTGCTCTACAAACTGGTACTGAAGCCAGCAGGGCAGAATGATCTGATATACATCTTGGTAAGTACTTACACCCAGTAGTTAAACTTCCCAGGCTGCAGGAATAAGTTATACGTCTCTTCTAGAGTAATTGTTATGGACAGGGAGTAAAATGAGTATTCTTTAACCTTTTGGTTGTGAAATCTCCAAAAGTTTACGAGTCCAAAGTGTTTAATTTCTGCTTTTAACATTTTAGCTTCCTGTGTGAGGTTGATACTATTAGAGGAAGATCTATCACTGGAAGGGTCCAGTACCAAGTTAAAATCCCCTGCCATTATTATCTCTGATGATGGGCACATTAACTTCAAAAAGATGTCTTGGTAAAATGTAGGATCATCATGGTTAGGACCATACACAACCACAATGGTAAAGGGCTCAGTATTAATGAAACCTTGAATGGTCACAAACCTTCCCCCTTTGTCTTTATTCTGAGATTGTATCTGAAAAGGGCAATGCTTATTAATGAGTATGGCCACCCCTCATGCCCGAGATTTGAAAGATGAATAATGCACTTGGCCCACCCACGCTCTTCAGTTTATCATGCTCAGCGTCAGTCAGGTGTGTCTCCTGAAGAGCTATATCAACCTTATGCTGCTTTAGATCATTCAGAATGCGTTGGCGCTTGACTGGGCATTTAGTACCCCTAATGTTAAGTGTCACAAAAGTACAGTTATTAGGTGCAGACATCTTTAAAGAAAATAAGAAATAGGGGAAAAGGAAAGAAACAAAATTGCACTGAGTGTATACAACTTGTACAAAATAAAATGATGAAAGTTTAAAGTAGTAAACATCTCTTGAGCTGTGATGTATAAATAAAAACCTTTAACAGACGATAACAATAATCTCTCATTGTCATGTTTGTCATTTATTATCATGTCTTGTCCCTGTGCTCCCCATTCTATTCGTTTCCCTCTGCTGGTCTTATTAGGTTCTTTCCCCTCTTTCTATCCCTCTCTCTCCCCCTCCCTCTCTCACTCTCTCGCTCTCTCTTCTCTCTATCGTTCCGTTCCTGCTCCCAGCTGTTCCTATTCCCCTAATCATCATTTAGTCTTCCCACACCTGTTCCCGATCCTTTCCCCTGATTAGAGTCCCTATTTCTTCCTTTGTGTTCCGTTCCTGTCCTGTCGGTTCCTTGTTTAGAATTCACCGTGCTGTGATTGTGTATCGCCCTGTCCTGTCGTGTTTTTGCCTTCATCAGATGCTGCGTGTGAGCAGGTGTCTCTGTCAGCTACGGCCTGCGCCTACCCGAAGCGACCTGCAGTCTGTGGCCGCTTCTCCTGTTATTCCCCTCTACAGACTAGAGGATTTCTGTTATTCCCTGTTTGGACATTTCCTGTTAAGGATTCAGGATTTGTCGTTTTCTGTTTGGACTTGAATAAACTCTGTTTCTGTTAAGTCGCTTTTGGGTCCTCTTTCACCTGCATGACAGAAGGAACCGACCAAGGAATGGACCCAGCGACTTCAGACGCTCGTTACACTGCCGTCGAGATCCAAGGAGCCATGCTCGGCAGACACGAGCAGGAATTGTCTGCTGCTCGCCATGCCGTGGAGAACCTGGCCGCTCAGGTTTCCGACCTCTCTGGACAGTTCCAGAGTCTACGTCTCGTGCCACCTGTTACTTCCTGGCCTGCCGAGCCTCCAGAACCTAGGGTTAATAACCCACCTTGCTACTCCGGGCAGCCCACTGAGTGCCGCTCCTTTCTCACGCAGTGTGAGATTGTGTTCTCTCTCCAACCCAACACATACTCTAGAGAGAGAGCTCGGGTTGCTTACGTCATTTCACTCCTTACTGGCCGGGCTCGAGAATGGGGCACAGCTATCTGGGAGGCAAGGGCTGATTGCTCTAACAAGTTCCAGAACTTTAAAGAGGAGATGATTCGGGTTTTTGACCGTTCAGTTTTTGGTGGGGAGGCTTCTAGGGCCCTGGCTTCCTTATGCCAAGGTGAACGGTCCATAACGGATTATTCTATTGAGTTTCGCACTCTTGCTGCCTCTAGTGAGTGGAACGAGCCGGCGCTGCTCGCTCGTTTTCTGGAGGGACTCCACGCAGTGGTTAAGGATGAGATTCTCTCCCGGGAGGTTCCTTCAGATGTGGACTCTTTGATTGCTCTCGCCATCCGCATAGAACGACGGGTAGATCTTCGTCACCGGGCTCGTGGAAGAGAGCTCGCATCAACGGTGTTTCCCTGCTCCGCATCGCAACCATCTCCCTCCTCTGGCTTTGAGACTGAGCCCATGCAGCTGGGAGGGATTCGCATCTCGACTAAGGAGAGGGAACGGAGGATCACCAACCGCCTGTGCCTCTATTGCGGAGTTGCTGGACATTTTGTTAATTCATGTCCAGTAAAGCCAGAGCTCATCTGTAAGCGGAGGGCTACAGGTGAGCGCAACTACTCAAGTCTCTCCATCAAAATCCTGTACTACTTTGTCGGTCCATCTACGCTGGACCGGTTGGGTGCTACATGTAGTGCCTTGATAGACTCTGGGGCTGAGGGTTGTTTCATGGACGAAGCATGGGTTCGGAAACATGACATTCCTTTCAGAGAGTTAGAGAAGCCTACGCCCATGTTCGCCTTAGATGGTAGTCATCTTCCCAGTATCAGATTTGAGACACTACCTTTAACCCTCACAGTATCTGGTAACCACAGTGAGACTATTTCTTTTTGATTTTCCGTTCACCGTTTACACCTGTTGTTTTGGGTCATCCCTGGCTAGTATGTCATAATCCTTCTATTAATTGGTCTAGTAATTCTATCCTATCCTGGAACGTTTCTTGTCATGTGAAGTGTTTAATGTCTGCCATCCCTCCCGTTTCTTCTGTCCCTACTTCTCAGGAGGAACCTGGCGATTTGACAGGAGTGCCGGAGGAATATCATGATCTGCGCACGGTCTTCAGTCGGTCCCGAGCCAACTCCCTTCCTCCTCACCGGTCGTATGATTGTAGTATTGATCTCCTTCCGGGGACCACTCCTCCTCGAGGTAGACTATACTCTCTGTCGGCTCCCGAACGTAAGGCTCTCGAGGATTATTTGTCTGTGTCTCTTGACGCCGGTACCATAGTGCCTTCTTCCTCTCCGGCCGGGGCGGGGTTCTTTTTGTTAAGAAGAAGGACGGTACTCTGCGCCCCTGCGTGGATTATCGAGGGCTGAATGACATAACGGTTAAGAATCGTTATCCGCTTCCCTTATGTCATCAGCCTTCGAGATTCTGCAGGGAGCCAGGTGCTTTACTAAGTTGGACCTTCGTAACGCTTACCATCTCGTGCGCATCAGAGAGGGGGACGAGTGGAAAACGGCGTTTAACACTCCGTTAGGGCATTTTGAGTACCGGGTTCTGCCGTTCGGTCTCGCCAATGCGCCAGCTGTTTTTCAGGCATTAGTTAATGATGTTCTGAGAGACATGCTGAACATCTTTGTTTTTGTCTATCTTGACGATATCCTGATTTTTTCTCCGTCACTCGAGATTCATGTTCAGCACGTTCGACGTGTTCTACAGCGCCTTTTAGAGAATTGTCTCTACGTAAAGGCTGAGAAGTGCTCTTTTCATGTCTCCTCCGTTACTTTTCTCGGTTCCGTTATTTCCGCTGAAGGCATTCAGATGGATTCCGCTAAGGTCCAAGCTGTCAGTGATTGGCCCGTTCCAAGGTCACGTGTCGAGTTGCAGCGCTTTTAGGTTTCGCTAATTTCTATCGGCGTTTCATTCGTAATTTCGGTCAAGTTGCTGCCCCTCTCACAGCTCTTACTTCTGTCAAGACGTGTTTTAAGTGGTCCGGTTCCGCCCAGGAGCTTTTGATCTTCTAAAAGAACGTTTTACGTCCGCTCCTATCCTCGTTACTCCTGACGTCACTAGACAATTCATTGTCGAGGTTGACGCTTCAGAGGTAGGCGTGGGAGCCATTCTATCCCAGCGCTTCCAGTCTGACGATAAGGTTCATCCTTGCGCTTATTTTTCTCATCGCCTGTCGCCATCTGAGCGCAACTATGATGTGGGTAACCGTGAACTGCTCGCCATCCGCTTAGCCCTAGGCGAATGGCGACAGTGGTTGGAGGGGGCGACCGTTCCTTTTGTCGTTTGGACAGACCATAAGAACCTTGAGTACATCCGTTCTGCCAAACGACTTAATGCCGTCAAGCTCGTTGGGCGTTGTTTTTCGCTCGTTTCGAGTTTGTGATTTCTTACCGTCCGGGTAGCAAGAACACCAAGCCTGATGCCTTATCCCGTCTGTTTAGTTCTTCAGTGGGCTCACTCTGCCAAGTTAGCTGGTCATCCCGGTGTTCGAGGCACTCTTGCGTCTATTCGCCAGCGCTTTTGGTGGCCGACTCAGGAGCGTGACACGCGCCGTTTCGTGGCTGCTTGTTCGGACTGCGCGCAGACTAAGTCGGGTAACTCTCCTCCTGCCGGTCGTCTCAGACCGCTCCCATTCCTTCTCGACCATGGTCTCACATCGCCTTAGACTTCATTACCGGTCTGCCTTTGTCTGCGTGGGAAGACTGTGATTCTTACGGTTGTCGATAGGTTCTCTAAGGCGGCACATTTCATTCCCTCGCTAAACTTCCTTCCGCTAAGGAGACGGCACAAATCATTATTGAGAATGTATTCAGAATTCATGGCCTCCCGTTAGACGCCGTTTCAGACAGAGGCCCGCAATTCACGTCACAGTTTTGGAGGGAGTTCTGTCGTTTGATTGGTGCGTCCGTCAGTCTCTTCCGGGTTTCATCCCCAGTCTAACGGTCACAGAGAGGGGCCAATCAGACGATTGGTCGCATACTACGCAGCCTTTCTTTCAGAAACCCTGCGTCTTGGGCAGAACAGCTCCCCTGGGCAGAATATGCTCACAATTCGCTTCCTTCGTCTGCTACCGGGTTATCTCCTTTCAGAGTAGTCTGGGTTACCAGCCTCCTCTGTTCTCATCCCAGCTTGCCGAGTCCAGCGTTCCTCCGCTCAAGCGTTTGTCCAACGTTGTGAGCGCACCTGGAGGAGGGTGAGGTCTGCACTTTGCCGTTACAGGGCACAGACGGTGAGAGCCGCCAATAAACGCAGGATTAAGAGTCCAAGGTATTGTTGCGGCCAGAGAGTGTGGCTTTCCACTCGCAACCTTCCTCTACGACAGCTTCTCGTAAGTTGACTCGCGGTTCATTGGTCCGTTCCGTGTCTCCCAGGTCGTCAATCCTGTCGCTGTGCGACTTCTTCTTCCGCGACATCTTCGTCGCGTCCATCCTGTCTTCCATGTCTCCTGTGTTAAGCCCTTTCTTCGCACCCCCGTTCGTCTTCCCTCCCCCCTCCCGTCCTTGTCGAGAGCGCACCTATTTACAAGGTACATAAGATCATGGACATGCGTTCTCGGGGACGGGGTCACCAATACTTAGTGGATTGGGAGGGTTACGGTCCTGAGGAGAGGAGTTGGGTTCCGTCTCGGGACGTGCTGGACCGTTCACTCATCGATGATTTCCTCCGTTGCCGCCAGGATTCTCCTCGAGTGCGCCAGGAGGCGCTCGGTGAGTGGGGGGTACTGTCATGTTTGTCATTTATTATCATGTCTTGTCCCTGTGCTCCCCATTCTATTCGTTTCCCTCTGCTGGTCTTATTAGGTTCTTTCCCTCTTTCTATCCCTCTCTCTCCCCCCTCCCTCTCTCACTCTCTCGCTCTCTTCTCTCTATCGCCGTTCCTGCTCCCAGCTGTTCCTATTCCCCTAATCATCATTTAGTCTTCCCACACCTGTTCCCGATCCTTTCCCCTGATTAGAGTCCCTATTTCTTCCTTTGTGTTCCGTTCCTGTCCTGTCGGTTCCTTGTTTAGAATTCACCGTGCTGTGATTTGTATCGCCCTGTCCTGTCGTGTTTTGCCTTCATCAGATGCTGCGTGTGAGCAGGTGTCTCTGTCAGCTACGGCCTGCGCTACCCGAAGCGACCTGCAGTCTGTGGCCGCTTCTCCTGTTATTCCCTCTACAGACTAGAGGATTTCTGTTATTCCCTGTTTGGACATTTCCTGTTAAGGATTCAGGATTTGTCGTTTTCT